>NW_020271232.1:2810264-2826635 GCF_002803265.2 Melanaphis sacchari | reverse complement strand
GGGATGGATGAATCACCGCCGCCGAGTGCGCGGCCTGCGGACGACAGACACGACGCGACCACCGCCGCCGCCGTCGCCGCCACCGCTCTGTGCGTTTTTTATTTGTATATATATATATGTATACGATGCGTGTGTACTCTGGTAAGCGGGACGACGTACGGACAGGACCTCTGCACTGACGGCGTTGTTTGCGGGGCAGAAAAGCCCCTACAAACGGTGGTGCGACGTATAGTCGTTAAGCGGGAAAGAGAGAGAGAGAGAGAGAGGTCGTTGAACGCACGCGCCAAATATTGGCCGCCGCCACCGAACGGAAACGTCGGTTGTTCCTCCGATATATAACAATATGAGGTACACGACGACTCGGTGTCGAGGCGACGCGGCTGTAGTATTTTTCGCGGTCACGTGACACGGAAACGTACGCGCGACGGACTACGCCGACGACCGCCTCGCTACGCCGTGCCGCGTTACACGGGGCGGCGGTGGCGGCGGTGGCGGCGGTAGCGACGATGGCGACGGCGACGACGACGACGTTTTCTTCTTCTTCTTCTTTACCCCATCACAATAATACAACATATAAAATATAATTTATTATTTTATAATATTATGTTATCTTCATGTGTGTACCTAATTATATGATAAAAATAAATAAATAAATAAAAAAAAAACGAGAATTTTTTCCATCGCCTAAGTCTACAACGCAATAGTTTGAACTCAAAAAAAAAAAAAAAAAATAAAAAAATATATTCAAATATTTATATGTCATATGGTTTGATGTGCGATATACTCGTATACGTTAATAGCTATAAGTACGTTAGAATTTTTTTTTTTTAATAAAAAAAGAATGTGTTGTAATTTTATAAAACGAAAAACTAATGAGAAAAAAAAGTACTAAAATATATCGTTATAATGAATCTATACTTTAACTTATATACAAAAGAGATTAACTAAAAAGAATATTAATTGTCTTACATTAAAAAAAAAAAAAAAATACTTTACACATAATACGTATATGTGTTAGTAGTTCTTATGAGTGAACCACATCGACTCATCGTGGAAATATTTAAACGCTAAACACTTCTTTTTTTTCACTCGTTAAATTTCCAATACATTATATAATATTTAACTACTAACACAACATATGCTATGATATAAAGTAAAAATGATTTAAAAATCGTGATTTTATTTCATCAAAAATCAATCCAACACTTAATTTTGTTTTTCAGATATAGGTACATTATAAAAATAACCGTAAAATCCTAGTATTAAATAAACCAATACATACTTATTAAACATTAAATTATCCCTTTATTAGAGTTCACTAGAAAAATGTTTTGACGATTCTTGACGAAATGGTATGAATAAAAAGTGTATTTAGACATACAGACAAATTTGTTCAAACACTAATAGCGTGCAATTTCAATATTATAGATATTATTTTAATTCTGTAGACATGCTCCCACAAATTAAGAAAATAAATGTCAATGTAGCCGGTAATTATATATATTATACACTCTCAAATATAACATACATTAAAAATTTAAACTAACTACAGAATGTTTGCACAAAATACCACAAAATGCTATTTAAATTCATTAAAAAATAATCATAATAACGATCGAATAATTACGACTCGTATCTTGCATTTGACATGAAAATAACAGACATAACTAAGGTTAAGCCAAATGCGAAACTGTCATAAATGTCATTCAGTAAAACGAATATAATTTATGAAAATATGCTTACCGAACTATAATATGGGTGGTTTCTTTAAGAAGAATTTTATTATAATATATCAAATTTCTGATATTCAACGACTGAATTTCATTTTTGAACACAATATTCCTATATTTTTTTATAGACATACAGTTAAGTAGTTAAGAAAAACGACGAAACTCAATATATTAGAACCTATTATTTTGATATTAAATTGAAATAATAGCATTAAGATGATAATATCCCTAATATGCACGATAGTTAAAGGGTAATTCGATTTTAATTAAAACAGACTCGGAGCATTGAAATTAATCTGCAGACTTACAAAGTTTTAACGAGAAATAGTTAGAAATGAATTTGAACTACTAATAAATTACTTACTCTTGTGCAGACATGAAAATTATGGTTTATTAAGGGAATACTGACATTTATACTTAAAATCTGGTACCTAAAGCATTAAAATTTCAGTAGATTCAACTCAACATTTGGCAAACATTTTAAATATATTAATATGAACTTAAACTAGCAGTCGAGTAAGTACTAAGATTATTATTACCTATACGATAAATTTGTTTCATCAATAATTTGAAATAGTTAATTTTACTAAAGGAAATAGTGAAACACGATCATCATTATATAACATTTTTATTATATAAATTAACAATTTTATGTGTACATTTTTGTTAGTTATCATAGACTGATTTCGAAGCAAATGTAATAGTTTTAAACAGCAATTATAAAATTATATAAAAAAAATCATATAGACAATGGTGATAAAATGAAATAACATGTATTACATCATATTATTCATTTTTAGGTTATTCCAAATATATTTTATACATATTTTAATGATCCATTGTTATAATTTAACGATATTTACTTTTTTATAACCATAGTTATATATTTTGTGATAAATGTATGATAAGAATTCTTGAATATTAAAATGTTTATTTTGTATAGCTATTAAAACTATACCAACATAATAGGCATTATAAGTTTATGTTGAGCACTAGTTACATACACTAAACATATTAATAAACAACTAGATAAATTAGTTAATATACGACTCTAAATTCTAATTAAAATAAGACGTTCTTATCCAAGGTCCTATACATTTGCTAATGTGCTTAGCGCCTTAGTTAAAGCAAGAGGTTAGGTATACAGCATTAACCTACTATATTATCCGAGTATAATAAATGGACTTCGTTTCAATTAAACAGAAAAATTAAATATAATTTTAAAACATAAAGTATGTTTAATTTAACTTTCCATGACTCAATTTCTAGAGATAAATATTAATTTAATATGATATTAGAAAATTTGAAATCATTTTATAGGTATTAAATTTATATTTAAACATGGTAATTAATTAATTTCAATAATCTTAAAATTTATTTAATAATGTTGATAATGTACAAATATTATATTGTTTATTATATACCTTCTATTAATGATATGTTTTAGAAAGTTAATAAAATATACAGAAACCAACTGTTATCACCTATTATAAAAGAACAATAATTTAACTATCAAGAATTAAAATATAAATAAGCTAATATATAATTTGTATTAAACTCAAACAACTATACACGAGATAATGCTTCAATCACTATTTTACAGTTAAAAAATTTTGCATAATTTTGAATAGTCTCATTGATCAAGTACTAAATCCTCAATATATTAGTTCAAAACTAAAGTAAATATGGATACTATTAATAAAATGTAGTATAAAATAAAACGATAATATCGCATTAATAAAAATAATCAAATGCAGTTTATTATTTTATCGTGTTTATTTTATTAAGTAAAGAGTTTAAAATCTTGCACAATATTCTAGTTTCAAGAGCTGTAGGTATTATTTTACATAATGTGCAAATTATAAAAAAAACTAATTAAATATCTAACTAAATAAGTAGATACTAAATATCTAATATAATTGGTTAGGTGTTATCACAGTATATTATTTTTTTTAAATAAATAATATTTACAAGTAAAGCATTTTTAGTTTAATAATTATTATGAATATTACAAAGATGACTATTGTCTATTTCTAAGTAACAAAACTACAAAAATAATATTCTGTTTATTTTATACTTGGTTCAATTATTAAATCATATTAATGTGTATATTACATATTTTTTTCCTTGTGAAAAAAAATCTTAAAAGAACCATACATTATATTACTATATACAGGATGATATTTAAAATCTATAAAACAATAAACGTATTTTAGCATATTTTAAATAAAATAAAACAATAATTTTATAAGAACTATTGATAATGACTGGATTTTAGAAACAAAATATTAATCTAACTATAGCATTAGGAATGTAATGAAAATCATAAAGCAAAACCAGTTTCAAAAATGCTATTAAAAATATTTTAAAATCTTGTTTTATTTAACTTTGGACTGATGATTTTATATCTAATACATGGTAATGGAGCAAAAAAAAAAAAAAAAACTTAAAATATTTATATAAATTAAGCATATGGGTATATCTTTAAAACTTAATCCTATCGAAACGCATTTAAAATGCTAAACATGAAGCTGCAGATGAGATTTCGTTAGCGGTGGGCGTTACAAGTTTTTAATTAGTTGTTTAAACAGAATTGCATTGGCACTCTAATCCCAAGAATAATGTTTCAATGGTCATTTTTTTTTTTATCATAAATAAATACGAAAGTACGTATAATAATATAGTTTTGATCCTAACAGTGTCGTATTGTGTGCAGCGTGTCGCTACTTTTAAACCCCACCAGGCAGACCGACACAACACCACATCGTCGGTGCGTTTTATTAGTAGGCGATTACATTATTATTTTATAATATATAATGGATTTGAATATATTATAAAGACCGCGGTACAGGACTGCAAGTCTCTAAACAAAGGAAAATCGATTTTTAATGAATCACTCTGTTTATAATATAAATACAGAATGACATATCACGACATTGCGAAATAATGTGTTTTCACAACACCCCGTACGCCTGCTAACATTATTATATATCTATATATATATATATATATATATATATATATATATATATACAGTAAAATGAACCACACACACACAATATATTTAATACGCAGCTATAATATAACGCCAAGCTGTAGCAGTCCTCCGCCGCAAAACATGGCAACGCTGCGTGTCGCGTAAGCCCGGGCCGGGTCTGTTCATCGCGCATTATATAGTACCCTTTTAGTAATAAATAAGTATCGTATTATATATATATATATATAATAATAATAATAATAATAATACATTATAATATAGAAGTTTCCATTGCAGTATAATATAAACGCGCAAACACAGCCGCCGTCGTTTTATAATGGTCTGGTTCTATGTTAATGACGTGCGCCGCGCGCGCGCGTCTGTGCGTCTTTCTTAAAATATGTATAAAAATATTGTTAAACAAAAAGAACCGGTCCCGCGCCGAATGGCATGCTATATACAAGTTCCGGTTAATGTATATTTATATATGTGTATGTGTGCGTGTGTGTATTGTGACTATACACATAACGGATTTTTGCTCATTGCTTGTGCGCAATTTTTTTTTTCTTTCCGGAAACGGATGTACAACCATCAACTTTATAACGTTTTTATTATAGAACAAATTAAACCAGATATAGGTGTGTGTGCGATGTGTTTTTATTAACAATATATTAATTCCAATAATCATTTTTGTCTGGTATTGCAGTTCAAGGGCTGAAGTATTATTAATATAGAATAATAGCCATTTCATCGTTTCACAGACATTTGATAATTTTAAATAGCCAACATTTGGAGACTAGAAGATATAAAACGTGAAAATAAGTTAAAACGCCTGTGGGCCAGACAAAGAAAAGTTATAAATGCCATAATACAAAATAAACATATAATGACTATTAATAAACTGTTGAATTTGTTCGGTCTAAATTATGGATAATGTACATAACCTAACCGTTCGAGACTTTAAATGAAAATATTGTACATGTTGAACGAGCAGGTGTCATCGAAGAACTCGATTTGCGAATAAAAATGTTTTCCGGCTATATTTATTTTATTCCCCGGAATAGCAATAGTAAAAGAAAAGCGGGTTTATTTGATCATGTTTTATACCACTGACGACATACATAGAAGTATACACAAAAACTTTAGCAATTTCGAAAAAATATCGAGTTTAGTCTTTCTAAAATACAAATTCCTCGGATTAACGTGTAAAAAAATACGTATAATAAATATATATAATGGAAAACACTTAGTTTTGTTGTCACCATGTCACCGTCGTCACTGACTTCTGTCGATTTGCATTTCATACAAAGACGAAGGACTTTTTAAATTCAAGTACACCTTTATATACAAAAACATCGAATCATTTTATCACTCGCTTAAGTATGGGTATCTAAACCAATATTCCATATTTTGTACGCAGGTACCTCTGATACCTATACATTTTCAATATATGCATCAAATTAACAAAAAATTTGTAAGTATTTATACGATTAGACGCGAGTATTAGCACAAAAATGTATTTACTTCATTGAATACTCATTATATTAAAATAAGTAACGGTGGGTATAATAATATATACGTTGAAATAAACCACTAAATGCATTGGGTACTGTACACTACTCAAAAATAGTTGGTACACGTAAAAATTGTAATTTTTTTCGCATTACAAATACATTTCATTCAAAATGAAAAAAATCATTAGATTCGTCAAAGATCATTAATTAAATCTAATTTACGAAATCCTACGTGTTTTAAGACAAAAATAAAAAACAAATTCCAACAGAATCTTATGCAAATGATTCGACTTGCGTTAATAATAGACAAAACGTAGGTAGATGTTTATTCAGTGAACAAAAAGTATAAATTAGATAACGATGGAATCTTCGTTCAATATTTATACATATGTTCTGGGTAAATGAAAAAAACAAATTCCAACTTGAAAATGTCTTTTTTTGTTATATAATTTTGATTTAGTTAACAATTGCACAATAGTCGTAGTATATATCGTCGTCGTTTCGGTATTAGTCTGTATTATTATATTTTTTTTCCTTTTTATGTATAAACTCACAAAGAGTACAATAACAATAATACATAAAGTAGTACGAAATTTGATTAGATATTATTATTTTATTATTATTTTACGCACCATCGAGTAGAAATTTATAAGGTAAAAAAAATTTTTTTTTTTTAACGTTCAGATTGCTGATGACGTGTACACTATATGCGTAACAAGTTATATTTTATTACACATAGGTATATCACTGAATTGTAAAAAAATTCAAAATACTGAAAACATAATATAATGCATCTGTTGCCATTTACAACACGGCAATAGTTGGCAAGAATGCATTGCACTCCCGTTGCTGTTGATGCTCACGCACGCACGCACACCCTTCGGTTTTTGACGAAATAAAGGGCGTGCGCATTTCTAATAAGTTTTGGCGAGAGGGCACACTCAACTAATGTATATATAATATTTATACTCAAGTCCGGAAGTTACCAATTACAAGTGGCTTTTGAACGGGACGAGCACCTTACACTACCGCGTGCATTACACTCGAAACACAAACCGGCACGTCACATATATAAAAAATAAAACACATCAATAATCGCTATAACAACTATTACGAGATATTGTATATAGCTATAATAACTATGGGAGTCGTTTATTAATGATTATCATATGATTATATTATCGCATTGTTGCCCGGCCCAGCGGCAATCCCCGAACGCGGTTTTTCTCCACTCAAAGAACGTTTACAATTTTTCATACATTATATATTTTATATTAACAATGAGAATTTGAATATTTTTAATTATGTTAAGTGCCCCATTAATACTCTCCTGATAAATATTCAACATAAATTTACATTTAATGGTAATTCGTTTTTTTTTTTTTTATATATAAATATATTATATTTTCATTCTTTTTTTTCGGTCGAAACAAAAAGCCAGCATAAATAACAAAGCGCAGGTTTTAGCGAATAGATTAAAATAAATATTAAAAATAAAACCTCGTGGACAGTCATGTGTAGTTATGTGAAATAATAATAATATCAAATATGTTTACCGGTGTTCCAGTGCACTGCCAGTTAACACAGGAAACACGCGAATTCTGTAACATAAAGTCCGCCGGTGATCCACACGACACACTGCACCGCCAACCATGGTCACACACTTTTCACGCGTTAACGCTTTTTCAGCCGTTTGTTCTATACGCGCCTTATACATACAAGTGTAATTTCAATACGGGTGACGGCTGTTAAGGTGTGAGGAGAGTCACTGTTATAATTGAGAATAATTGTTTATTACACGTTGCGTGCTTTCAGCGATTGCGTATAATATTATGTAGCATAACATTATATAATGTTGTGTTTCACACGAACCACGTTTTTGGTTTTTTTTTTTTTTTTTTGTAAAGGCCCCTAAACAGTGTTAAATTTTAAGGTCATCGATAATTATTATTTTTATTTCTATACGGGTTTTGAGTGTATACAATATTATTGTTCATACTCGTTACCGTATAATAGTGGCGGTTGACATTTCATCGGCAAAAATATTAAGTTTAATACGAAGAATAATGGTTATATTTATAAAAATACATTTGAAAAGTAGTGAATTACATTGAAAAGTACAATACTATTTTGATAACATATTTGTATTAGTTATAATTTAATTGTATTTATTTAAGTTTAAATTATTTTAGTTTTTCGAGATAATCACTCCATGAACTTTTATAATCATATGATAATATGTTCATTGTACAAATATTGTATAGATCAAATGATTAAAACGTTTATTATTGTTTTAAACCTATTGAGTAATAAAATATTTTCAATTCGTGTACCTATGATTAGATATTAGGTTTTTTTTTCAGATTTCAGTTTTGTGTAATGCACCCGTCATACTTCTTAAAAAAATGATCTTACGTAATATTATAAGATTTGAAAAAAATCCAGTCGTTCTGGATTCGATTGAAAATTACAATAATTATCCAAGCAAAACCTTTAAAGATTGGACAAATCGTTTACATCAAAAATAGTTTTGGTTAGGTAACCCACATTTTTCTTTAGTTATCTACATAAAACGATAAGTTATTCAAACTTCAGCATGCGATGCTGCAGTTTACGAATTCGTTCTTAAAAAACTACAAAACTCGTTGACCGTTAATCGGTCGAATGTGAAGACTCGGCACCGCCGCAACATTCCCAGGATCGTATCGCGAATTCGCGACGTGTGCTCGAAACGAAAAAAAATTGGGGAACAGCCCGGACAAGACACGATGAAATATAGTACAGCGGCGGCGGCGAACAACGAACAGTGTCCCACCGTTTCGGGAACCGTCTGCTGCCGGTGGTTCGCGTACGGACGACGTCGGCGTCATAATAATAATAATAATATTAGAATATTGTATTTTGTATGTACCTATGCAACAATAATAATATAACCTAGATAACGCGTCCGACAACAGTACACGCGACGCTGCCGACGCGGACTGGTTATCGTCGGAGGAAAACACGAAACGGGTTTTTATTTATTATTATTATTATTTTTTTTTTTTGCGTTATTTTCGTCCGGTCTTGATTTTTTGCGTCGCCGTCGGTGATCGTAGGTAATAGCGAACGTACACATACATAATAATAATAATAATACGTTATACATAATATTATTACGTTCATAAATCATCATAGACGCGGTGCCCCGCGCGCACACACACGGCGGTTGAAAGCGTGTCCCGAGCGAGTGGTGGAAACAGAAACGATAGCCGGCCGACACAGACCGGTCGGTCTCGTCGCGTTTTTCGGGACGCGCTGTATGTGACGTACTCACGCACGGACATGTGTTGCCGCCCGCGTGCCGGTGTGTGCGAGACGGTTCGGTTTTGTCTTGCGTATAATATAATATGTGCGTGTGTGTGTGTGTGTGTGTGTGTGTGCGAGAATGTACCACACACCGTAATAGTAGTGATAATAATAATAATAATAATAATAATAATAATAATGATGATGATGGTGATAAAAGAGAGGAGTCCCTCTGACGGCGGTGGTGGGGAGAGAGGATGGCGCGGCGAGAGATTACGCACGCACGCGGGTAACGGGAAGAGGAGGAGCGAGCGGCGGCGGTGTCTGCTGCCGCCCCTGAAACGCGTTCTCTGAACCGCGTGCGAGTGCGACCGCTAATACACGTGTGACCGTGTGTGTAATTCCAATCTCGTTTTCGTGGACGGGGTACACCACCCGCCGGCGACGGACTGCGACGACGGTGTACCGTGTACGTACGCGCCCCCCTCCCCTCGGCGTCTTAACACTCGCACACGCACGCAATGCCGACCGACCGCTGTCAGAAGTAGTAAATAGTAATAGTAGTGGTGGTGGTAGTGGTAGTAGTAGTATTGGTAGTAATAGTAATAGTAGTAGTAGTAGTAGTAGTAGTAGTAGTAGTAGTAGTAGTAGTAGTAGTAGTAATAGTAGTAATAATAATAGTAATGTAGTAGTAGTAGTAGTAGTAACGGTACGGGTGAGTGCGCGTGCGTGTGTCATCGCCACCGCCGAGTGGTTGCCACGTTGCCGATCGGAACGTTGCCGAGAGAGCGCGAGCGGTTTTATGGGAAGGGTGGGCGGCGGCGACGAGAAGGGGTGGCTTATACATTACGCAGTGGCGGCGGCGTTTTCCTTAATAGCCGTGTGCTCTTCACTCCCACCGAAGGCTCCACTGCCCGCCCCCGCGACGCGAACACTATTCCACCGCGGTACATATTTATACGAGATGCCCCCGCTGCGGACACGACCCAATGTCCCACACCAAGCACCCTTCTTTTCGCCGATCGACGAAATCTTTTCCACTCGTGTTATCCCGGCCCGAACGACGATTTCTGTCAAATTGTTTATCCGCGATTTTGAGCACCCCTGAGAAAGAACGAGGGCCAGGTGTGTGTGCGTGCTTAATACTGCAGTCAGCTGCCGCTCCGAAACCGCTTGAAACCCGTCGAGACCGCACTGCTCGGTGGCGGACGCCAGTATAGATTTCTCGGTTAGATAATGTCCGGCAGTGCTTAGAAAATGTATATATATATCACTCGTTTCTTCGGAAACTAGCAAGTTCGAACTATAACCAGCAACGACTGTTATGCATGATCGTCGCCGCCGACCCTGGCGACTGTGCGTTATCCTGCATCTGCCAAAACCGCATTTTTGAACCCATGTGGTTAATGACGATGACGAGCGGAGGACCGAGGGTCGTCTCCGAAAGAAATTGTTTTTTTTCTATTTCTTTCTTTCTTTCTTTCTCCTATCTCTCTCTCTCTTCATCCCCTCCCTCTCACTCGTACAACAGCCGGTTTATATAGACGTCGTCGTGAGTATACCTACCAAATTTTGGGGGAAAAGAAATATACGTAAAAACGATTTTTGTGAGGTAAAGACTGTCGGTCGGCACCCTCGGTAAAATAAATAACAAATATTTCACACGCGACGCCGCTAAAATCGGCATCTTCGGCAGCAGCCCCCACACGATTGTCGACGACGAGGGTGTTGGCCATGGAGAGAAAACAATGGGGTTCGTCGTCGCGTGGGGTAGTGACGATAGGGACGGACAATTGTGTAGTAAGCAGTGGCGTACATATGGAGGAAGAGTGAGAAAAAGACGTTTGCTGCGCGAATATTGGCCCTGGCAACGCGTTTGATTTGTTCGGATTTTACCTCTCTCGCTCAATTCAACTCATCTCTCTCTATATGCACACATTGCACATGGCGCGACTGCTAAAATCTTCGTCATTTTATACCATCACTATCGAAGCACTACACATAACAACAATTTCATATTATTCGGAAACTATAGCAAAGAATGTATATTAAAAATAATATATTATTATGTACGAGTGCCAAGGAATGGATGACGATAAATTGTCCGCCATTAGAATACTACACACCATATTGTTGAACTGCCTGCAGCATCGAAGAGTGACGATAAATCGATTTACGTGTGGACCACAATGTCTCTGTTTATAAGTATCGATCACAGCACAAGGATACGTTTTATTTAATTTTAATATGGTATACAGTATACACATCCTGTTCTATACACGTAGTTGGTATATTGTGCTATTAGTGCTACACCTATACCGCCTCCAAAACAATAATAATGCGCCCGGCGCGAGTTATTCAACACCACCCTGTCGCGTGTATTATAAGAAACAATATATTGTAAGGTTTCGTATTTTAGTCATATAATAGACTTCCTATACAACACACATAATATTATACTGGCCGTATTTTATTCTTTCGTTCAGCTGCTGCTGTAGCACGTATGAAATCCCTTTTTGAGAAACACAAAACTGATTCTTTGTTCGAAACGACGCCATCTTGTTTACGAACAAAAAATGAAAAAAACACGTTTTGCGGGATGTGCAAAGATGATAAATTAATAATTTTTTTTTTTTTGAAATCTAACCTCTTTAGAATACAGAAAGGGTTGTCGACGAAGCAAGAAATTGTTTTTTTCGACTACTACTTAAGCTGAAATAAATAGTAACTATACTGGTGTATTGCGCGATGAACATAACATTGTAAAGTCGAGTAAAAAATAATTAGGCCAATTTGAAAATAAAATAAAATATAAATTGCAAAATTATTCTGAACGTACAACATTAATCGAGAAAATAAATATACCTAATCATGCAAGAAAAAAAAATTCGCACGTGTCGAATTCACGAGTAAAAATAAATATAATTACATTCGTACAAACTTGATGGTCCGGTATAGTGGTAAGTGTCAAAATCACAAAATCACGTTGTCAAGACATTGCAGAACAACGTAATGGCCACCGCCGTGCACTGTTTATCTCGTTAATTATTATTGTTTAGTAGTCTATCACTATTATATTGTAGTATCATTCTTTTTTAAATGCCGACGACCTGGGCGATATCCCATACGGAGTCGGTTATCGGCGACACACAGCTGTTCAATTTTCGCGATTATTTTATAATATATTATAATACATTATATTTTATTTTATTATTGATGTTGCGACTTGCAATCTGGATCAATACACACGAATGATATGAACATACTAACTGTAGTTACGTTGTAGAACGCATATCGAAATAATAATAATAATGATAATTCAAACTTTTGTTTGTCGAGGCAACGGCGGCATATACAATACCCACGTGAGTATATATTTTATAAATATATATATGTATGCGTAACTATTGTTATATTCGAAGCGCGATGACGCCAATTGTTTGTTTTTGGACAAAGATAATAAAAGGAGAACCCTCTAGTGGCAAAGCGGCGGTGGAAGTGGTGGAGTGCTGTGCTGTAAAAGAGACTATACGCCCAGGAAAAAATATTTGTTCAGGTTTAGCCGAGGAGGGCGAAAAAAAAGGTCTAATATTAATCGTAATAAAAACTATACACGTCCAGTCGTTATGTATCAGAAGCAGTAGCTCAGCCACGGGTTTGATATGTTCAGAAATTTAAAAATTGACGAGGGTGTAATAATTATAATGATGAAATGGCGAAAACGTCGAATTTTTTCATTGTACATTTATTACGCTTCCCTAGACTTTTTCGCTAATTCATTGGTTTTAATATTGTCAATCCCGCAGGATAAGAGCAACGATTCTGACTGTTTATTATAGTACAAGAGAATATAAAACGCATTTTGTTGTGTATATACGGGTTCACATACGTGATCATTCTACTTTATAATATGATGCTGGTACACAAACACGATGACGGTCAGCCAAGGCCTTCCTTTTATCGCGTTATTCAAGTATGTGACGCTCCCTCTACCGCTCCCCCCTTTGTCAACAACCTCAATTCTTGACTAAGTAAACGACGGGACAAGAGTTTTGCCAATTGGTCGTGAATAGAGTTAACTAATTGAAAAAAATCATTGAAGATGGACTGCGGTCGATTAAAATATGTATATCTGAACACTTATGTGTAACCTAACAAATTATTATTATCATTACATATTATTAAAAAATAATCATTTTATGATTATTAACAATGTACCTAATACATTTTAATTTAACATATAATAATATTACAAGAATTTACAAGAAAGGGCATTGAAAAAACCTACGAATTTATCGAGACGGCTTCCGTAAAGACAATCAGATCGGTGCGGAGTCAAATGGGAAACATATGTGATAGGCTACGGAGGCGATCAAGAAATCTTCATAATGCATACCGGAAATTCCTGAAATCCGTTCGCAGCCCGAGGCGGCAGCGACCTTCGCCGTCGACCACGCGGTTCGCTTCGTTACGTCCCAACCGTGCCGGTTATACTCAACCTGCGGTGATCCTGCGAAATTTTTCCACGCGCTTTTGGCCGACTTCCAAACAATATTACGATTTTTTATAAGATTGTTGCTTGTCCCTCTCGGTAGTCGTCGAGATATTTTTCCGATTCGGCATATGTTTTATAGGAAATGATATTGTATGATAATAAATAATGCATACTTTTTACACACACGTCACATTTGTGTCCGGAGCGGCGTGTGACGTGTGCGTGCGTGTGAAACGCGGCGCAGACTACTGTAGCAGAATCATTACAATGACGACGATAGTAATAATAATAATAATAGATAAAAATTTACAAATTAGCATTTTCATGAATATACAGTTGACGGTCGGCTCACAGAATTAACGACGTACTTGTATAAATATTTAAAAACGAAAAATATTTTTATATTAGTTATTGTAATTTATTTTAATTCGTATTCTCGGGCGAATAGAGGAGTGCATGAGTAATCGGGGGGATCCGCAACAGCGGACGGGAAGAGGCTCGATAATAATAATTACCGCGCGCGCCTATGTGTATCGACGTTTCCCTCTTGGCCTACCCCCTCTACCGATAGTAACGCGCTTTTGAATAATGCATATCCGCCGGAACACCTGGTAGTGGTGGAAGCGGTGGCGGTAGTGTGGTCGCGGCGACGGTGGCCGCGCTTCCCGTCGACGACGATCGTATTATTATATTATCATCGTGACGAATAAATACACGCGCGACAGTGACAAGCGAGCACACGTCACGGCTATCGCGCTAACGCGTTCGCCGTTCACCGATTTTTCGTCGCTCGTTGCTGTGACTGCACGCAATTATTATTATTAATATTATCGCATAAACGCACGGTGCGGCGACGATGGACAAACGGAAGAGAGAGAGAGAGATAGACATAAAATAAGAGGAAGATAGAGAGAGGGCGCGCGAACCTAATAAGAATTTGAAATGAGGTCCTCCTCTTCCTCGACGGGGTTGAATTTCCCCGGACGTGCCCCGCATGCATTTTACATAATTCCGTCGGCTATTAGATCAATATGACGCGGGTGCGTGTGTATCCCCCACACGTATAATACGATATCTACATATATAATATGTATGTGTATATTATACGACGACGCACCACAACACACACACACACGCGCTGCCTCCCTCTCGCGGCGACCGTTTAACCCGCGCACCGCAGCCGTCGTCGACCAACCACCTCGTCGATCCTACTACTCCTATAGTCGTTATATTATTACTACAACTAGTATAATATACGCACCCCTCGCAAAAAAAATACAAAACGATCGAGTTACACATTGGTGATTTTTTTTTTTTTTACTACGGACGACCGTGATCGGACGCCCGTGTCTGTTTTTCCGCCCCCGTCGACGTGGAGTTTAACTATACGATACGCCGACGACGCGGGGGCGGTCTATCAGCTGCGACCACCGTGCAGGTGATTTGTGTGAGACGGTCACCGTGACGCGCTCGATATCGTACGTTCGGATCGCCGAAATTGATTTATCTATCGATATACGATAGCTTAGACAATATAGGTACGTATTATCAAATGGATCTTTGCAGAATTTGTGTACTCACCGACTTGAAGCACCCGGTCCACGCAACCGGTCTCCAGGAGCTTGAGCCCTTTGTAGAACGACAGGTTGCTCTGTTCCGAGTTTTGTGACGAAGAGCTGGCTTGCGACACGCGTATCAGCGACGAGTACATGAATATGTCGCGCTCGTTGCGCGGAAACGACCAGTAGATGATCTGCCGCTGCACCGGTTCCGGTATGCGATTGTACCGTTCCTCGATCCGTTGGAACGGTATGTTCTCGGCCACTATCCGGGCGGTGATGTCCAACAGCGAGTCGGGCGACCGGAGCACCGCCGACCCGCCGGCCGCCGACGACGACGACGCGCCGTCCGCGCCGCCGTCCCTGCAGCACGGCCTCTTGTTGGACACGCCAGCGCCGCGGCTGCAGCACGGCCGTTTGCATGACGCCATCGCTACGACGACGACGCTACGACGTTACTACGACGGCGGTGGTGGCGGTGGCCGCTGCTATTGTTGCTCTTTTCGCTGTTGCTGCTTCTGTTGCTGGCGGCTACAACGACGGCTCCGGTGGCAAATCGGCGGACACGCATCACACGTACGCATACACAGTGGGCTGCAAGACGACGACGGCGACGGCGGCGAGAGCGCGCGGCGCACGGAAGACCACGGCTCGGGATTCGGCGGCGGTCACGCGGACGACACTATCCTCGGGCGGAGAGACTGTAGTAGAGAACCCGTCGCGGCACCACGGCAAACGAAAACCGGACACGCGCACGCACTCTCGGCGGCGGCTCGATGGCGACAAGCGGCAAAAAAAAAAAAAAAAT
>NW_020271232.1:2727519-2805412 GCF_002803265.2 Melanaphis sacchari | reverse complement strand
GCGGTAGCCTTCGTTCAGTTACGTATTGCTTACTATATTAATATTATGGCCCATCTTTACATGTACACGCACGCACACGCCGCACACACACACGCACTGACGTAACGACGAACTGACCGCGCCCGTATCTCGTTGAACACTGAACGCCGAACGACGACGACGACGACGACGGTGGCGGTGGCGGTTCACCGTTGACGTTCCCCTCTCCGAGTCGCGGTCGCAGCGCGCGCCGCGGCGATCGTGTGTGCGTACGCGCCCGCGTGTGTGTGTGTGTGTGTAAGAGCGTGTGACCGTGTGTATATCGTGTACGCGTATGTACGTATGTACGTTTGTGTGTGCGTGTGTGTGCGTGCGTGCGGGCGTACACACCGCGAATGGCACGCGGCAACCACCACTATCGATACATCGAGTGTACGGTCCACGCACAATCGATATCGATGTAATGACATTAAACGTGTGAGAAGACGACGTCGTCCCCGACGGCTTTTTTCCCCTTTTTTTTTTCCTCCCCCCCCACCCGCGTTCGCGACAAAATATAATTATCGTTCGCCCGCCCGCCTCAGCGGCCGGCACCGGCTGCCCAGGCGACGATTAAAAATATCGTTAGAATCCTAAAACAACCGATCCGCCGGCGGTGCAGGCGGCGTCCGAACGGCGTTTATCGTCGTCGTCGTCGCAAGGCTATTACGGAAATATCACTTCTTCTTCTTCTTCTTCTTCTTCTTCTTCTTCCGTCCTTCCCGTATCCGTTTCGTCCGTCACGAAAAACGTGAAAAATTGATTGCAACAACTCCATACAGTCGTCGTCGTCCATCGGGTACAAGTGTGTGTAACCAAATGTCATCCACCACTGCGGTCCACGTCGACGACGACTAGTCGAAAACACCTGTGAATGGGATTATAGCTTTTACACCGCACTCGCCTACCGCCGGCGCCGCACCGGAACACAAAGCCCGTGAGTTTTGGCACGGAGAATTGCGTTTCACCGACCCGTCGCCGCTGCCACCGTTCGTTTGATCTGCCGAACTGTCGTTATTCCGCCCGACCGCCGACGGACAACTAAAATAATTTTTTTTTTTTTTTAAACATGACTAAAAAACAATACTATTCGGTTTACCGGCGACGTATCGGGTTTTCACCAATCGTCGAAATCAGACCTTCGAGAGTTTTTCACGTTATGTTTACGTCATTTTATAGTTTAAATATTGCACGCGCGAATATTATTACTAGAGTTTCGACTAAAATTACATTAAAAAAAAAATATTTTCGGAATTGTACACCGAAATGGTTATAGTAGTATGGTTATCGTACAAGTATTTCGACCGCGGCACGGCCTACGCGCATTGTGTGTGCACTTAATTTATCACGTTTTCTTTTTCACGTTCAACTACATAATAATACATAGTTGTTAAATTGAATTGCTATTAAAGTTTATTTTTCCGTTGAACCGCTGTATGTCGGTAATTGTTATTATTCAGTGTGTATTATACACACTTGTATGGCTATCATATGGAAAACAATAATTATGACTTTTCGTACAGGCAAAATACCCGAGCGCATATTTCTTGATAAAAACAAAAGCGATTTGTACACAGGTTTCATAACGAGTAACGAGTGCACATAATACGATACAATGACTAAATTATTTACGTTCACAGTATTCGCAGTACTACAAATTCCGAATAATCTAAAAATATATACTTTGTACGCTTAATAGAAACATAATACTTTGAATGATATCACGAAAGCATGCATTTTATCGTTTATCATATTCATCAATTATATTATCCTAAATGTATACGATAAAATAATAATAGTCATCTGTGATGCATCATTATAATAATAGATCCGCGACACGTATGTACATTTCCGGTCGTTCCGCCCACTCCTAATAAACCGCGATCGCATCAAATTCAAACAATCATAATGTAATCATCTCCGTTTCTTACGTTTTCCGATATTTCACAATGTATAAGACATGTTTACCGCATTGTAGACGCTTATTACACTATAATACTATTATTATAACAATGCGAGATTATTCAAAATAAATCATCCGATTCTTTGCACCTGGTTACCTGGGTCACCTGATCTTACGCCATGCGACTACGTATTTTTAGGATAGATTAAACATATTGTACTGCATGTACACTCACCACATTTATCGCCTACCAAAGAGGAACTAAAAAATGAGCGCAGTCGATTTACGACGGATATGTGTGGAATGAATTATTATTGTAGTTTCGACTGTATAATATATTAATATTATATAATATTATTACCTGTGTTGTTCGTGTGACCAAGGGAAGTCGCCCGTAGAACATTATTCTTATCCGGAGCATTAGATACATTTTTAATATTATACCGTTTATTTAATGTATGTTACCACTATAAACCTGAAAACTATAAAAATCGTTTTGAATGATCCCCGTATTCAAACATATTATAATATATACGTTACAACGGTATTGTGACTGTAATAATAATTAATATTTTGACATTATCGTTATCGCGCGTTGTCGTATTTTCGGAATCGCGTGGTAACTCGCTTGTTCATTTGGTTACACCGCAACAACGGTATAATTACTAATAATAATTAGTACAACATAATAATTTGCATACGCGTTCCGGACCGAAACGATCTGGTAATTTTCGACGAAAACAATACATAATATACATCGTGCCATCAAGTTTTCGTGTTCTAGCTAGAGCAGGGGTCGGCAACCTTTTTGGTGTTGAGGGCCATAAAATAATTAAAAAAAAAAAAATTCACGTGCTATACACCTCATTTTATTTACATTTTACGGTTTAAATTTTAAACAAAGTTTAATAATTTATAAGCACTTATCATTAAGTTTCATCGCTGATTTTGGTACCCACGTTAACCTAAAGTCGTGTTATCGACCAACACAACGATGTGATATTCCATACTTTTATACCAATCATAAATAGTAATCGGGGGCCGCGTAAAACCTCCACGCGGGCCGCAGGTTGCCGACCCCCGCTCTAGGGTACCGCCGGCCCCGAGATTTGAAAAAAACCATCATCGCGATAATTCGACGGCGCGGTGCAGGCCGCGATGCGCGCGCAACTGCAGCGGCGGTCATCATATCGTCTCTCGGCGAAATCGACTAATTACTTATTATGATGGTGTTTTGAAAGCCGCGTAATTTGCTTTTAAACACACACGTCCATCGCTCGCGCGCGACGCGGAATGACTTACGTACGTGTGTGTACAGCGGTAGTGCATGCAATAATGTAATGATGTAATCTTCTCTCGCATTATGGTAACGTTGCACCGGTGCTTTGTTGAAGACAAATCGAACGAGTTGTGCGCAGCAGCTGCAACTGCCGAGGGCCGCGTTCGCAGTACGCGGGTATTGCGTGTGTGCGCGTACAAATAGGGGGGAAAAAACGACCGAGACGAGTCCCCAAGTGCGGGCGACTAGAAAACCCGATTCGCGTGCGAACGTCAAGTCTCGAGGGAAATACGCGAGAAAAACGACGACGCGCCGCGAACCGCTGCAGCCGCGGGGTACACGTTTTACGTGGTCCGCGGTCGCCGGTCGCCAGCGGCGTGACCCGGAGTCAATTATTCTGGCAGATGAGGGGGGAGGGTTGGGGCAAGCGGCAGTAAAACTAAAAGTGCGTTGGTAAAAATTAATAGACAAATAATACTCGAGAACTCGACATTTTTTTTTTTTTTTTGATTTTACATTGTAAAACCGATGAAAAGATATTGTAAGACTCGACAAAATTATTGAAAATTATATACGCGTATTATGTATTAATTTATTTTTCGACGCGAGTCGACGACCACGAATGGATGCTGCACCTTCATCGAATTCGTCAGTTACTTGATCAATGTTTGCTACTAATTGTCTATCTCTTTCAATGAAAAGCACTCAAAATCTATTATTGATTATTATGCAATGCAGCATTATACGCTGTTTTATTTTTCCACGATAAAATAGGAATCAAATTATGACTTTTAAAGGGAAGCAAAACGATACTATTGCTGATTTTTGCCCCCCCCCCTTCAGATTACGCCTATGGCCGTTGCGAGATTTTCGAGAAGAACCGAACAACGGCGAACGGTGTATATATAGTAGCTGGTATTACGATTAATCGATGGCGATAAAACCGAAAAAACACGACGATAACACGGCGGACGAACAAAAAAATAAACGACAAGATCGTACGATCTCCAAATAAAGCGATCCGTCGTATCGAGTTTTCTGTGCGGGCAACGCAGCGGTGCAATAAAAATTGTAATAATATCGCACATAACGTCGTTCATTGTTCACCGTGTAAGTCGCGCGCACACGTACGCATAACTGGACACCTGCGTGATTATTGTGCAGTCGGTTTTTTATTTCATTCTTGTTGCATCGCGTCCACCACTACTGCAGCTCGGCCATTACATTATACTTCCGTCATTATTGCATCGATACGTATTGCGTACATCGTACAGTGCATATCCGCGAGTAATTTCCACCTGTCCGCGACTTCACGGTCCGATTATTGGGTAATTTTCCCGTATTGAGAATTCTGCCCGTCTCGTCCGGTGATTTATGTTTTCGGATAGTATTAAAAAACGGGAACAATGAATCTTTTTTCGTCGTCGTTCGAGTGATCCGCGAGACGATGAATGACCATCGGCGTATATTCATATTATTTAATCCCGGAATAGTCGTAATATAATCATCATAGCTGTGTAAGTACGCGTCTCGCTCCGCGGGGCCGAGGTGAGCTGCTGCTGATGCGGTGCGTAATTTTGTTTTAATCGCGACGTAGACGTTTTGTTGTTAGTCGCGAGATTTACGAGAACAGGCTCGACAACGGCAATGCGTAAACACGACCTTTGTCCGGAACGTTTCTTAATTTTATTTAACATTTTGCTCTGCCGCCGTTGCGATAACGCCGCTGCCGTAGTCGTAAATCCCCCCCGGTGGCGGGTCAGTTGACTTTTACGCACCGCGGACAGAGTGGCGATGATGGTGCTGGCGGGTCGGTCTGCGCGCACCGTAATTTATACGGTAAACGTCTAAAGCGATTTATGTACCAGTAACGTACACGCGCGAGACGGCGATGATGGTGTACATAATTGTGTATATAAATAAAATAACATAATAATATTTTAACAGACCTTTAGTAAAACTGTCGGAAAATATACGGGACACACCCCTCCAAAAACACACACACACGCTTTATCCGAATTACATACCGGAAAAACCGCGTTAGTTTGGTAGCTCTTGATTTATATTCAATAATTATAAAACATGCATTTTGGAAACTTTTTAGTTCATCGGTTCGAAACTATGGCCACTAAAAATAGTTGGGTGGGATGGTTACGCACTAACCCTTCCGCTGTTTACGAATTACACCGGCCATTCAACAATTACTGCTGCAAATTATTTACAAACTAATGAACCAAGGTCTGCTACAGCTTACAATTGTACAGTATAATTTTAATAAATCGGGAGATTTGTAGCTGGTCTCTTCTCTGGTTCTAAGGAAAATCAAAATTCCAAAAATCAGCTCACAACTGCTTAAAAATTAAGCTCAATAACTTACTATTTATCTGGTGTATTTTGGACAGAGTGGTAGGCTATAATTTCTCACACGTAGGTACGCTTTATTTGTATAATATATAACAGTATTCGATATCATTTAGTATAATAATTAGTATAATTCTACCCGAAGTGGCATGGCAGTAAGCCATTATTCTTTATACACACCTCCTGCCCCTCTGGCAGTTACGCGAGTGCATGTCATTCGGTGTGTTAACTATTACATATATCACTGTTATCGCTATATATATATATATCAGATAATAATATAGCCCAGTGGTTTCGATCTATATGTGTACCTGTTACGATCGCAAGGCATTATAGGGATGGATCACGGATACATTGGTATCGGGTAATGTATCAACAGAATCCAGAAAACAATTATTACAATAAGATCATAGTATTTATAATATCATAATATTATATGTCGCACTGTTGCAAAATATATTTACTGATAATTATTATGGTTCACATGAAATGGTAAAATATTCTAGGAGTTTGCTATGACATAAGATTTTTTGACTTTTTTAGCCGTTACTGATGCTTAGTCTATATGATTATTTTTTATTGTGTATGCCGCATGATACCTACATATTATATAGCACACCGTACTACATAGATACATTTTATTTAATATGCACAACAAATGCGCCAGTATACACGTATCTATCACACGGCGTTATCATATCGTTCAGTCGGCACGGTGATTTTTTTTATTACACTTTTTTTTTTAGGACACTCATCCACGTGAATTCACTCCAAGGCCGCTGCTACTTTACCTTTGTTTCATCGACCGTCGTGCCGTATTGTCACTGTACGCTGTATTGCTGCTCGGCACTCGCTACACACCAATCGCACACCGCCGTCGGACTATACTAATACAGACAAATAATACACGGGGGCACCTGGAGTCTTTATAATAATAAATAAATAAATAAGTATATTCTTATACCGAGTGAACCGAAATGCACGTTTGATACGTTGTCGAAATCTATTGTAATAGTAGTATATAACGGCCACAAACCTTATACACTGTTTTTTTTTTCGAATTAATTCTTTAAATTTTTTTCCCAGCAATAAATAAATGTTATATATAAAAGAAAACTAGAATCTAGAAAATGTTATACCGTTCTCCCCGACACGTTGAAAATTTTACCCCACCTCCCCAATTATTTGTATTCACACGGGTAGTTTTTAATAATCATCGTTTTTAATAGGCCATTATCTTGTAGACTGGGTATTGAGTAAACTAAAAAGGTCAAATACTTATTGGAAGAATTCCCTAGACAAGCGAAATTATTGTATTGAATTACAACGAATACATATGGGACATATTCAAATAGAAAAAAACTTTAAAACACGTGAACAAATAAAAAGTACCTTATATATGGCTATATATGCTATATACATTGTTGCAGATATTTTTCATGACCTACTTTTAAAAATTGATACTCTGTAAATTTACTTTAATATAGTATCAAAATTCTCTATTTAATAAAGGTAAACAATACAATTAAAAAGGTTATAGGATTATTAACTAGCGTAAACTGTAAAGCCATATACATTTTTATTATATTATAGGGGTTTAAATATTGACCACATTATATATTAAAATATATAATAATCATTATTCTCAAAAGATATTAGTTATTTTATTATTGTTGAAAAAAATATTAATCGTAGAAACTTGAAACATCCCATTATTACTTGAAATTTGAATAAAATTATCATTTTCTGTACGCAATTAAATATTCAAAATATTTAGTTAACTTTTAAGGTTTAATTATGTGTACATAAATGAAATTGTTTTTAGCCAAAAAGTGTTAAGGCATCTTAAAAATATAGAAAATAAATTAATTTAAATTGTTTTGAAATATTTTAAAAGTTCTATATGTATATAATTTTGACAATATTGTATGAATAATAATTTTTTCTCTAACAGTTTTAGTTGTTATATTTTATTTCGAAAAATATTTACTAGATGGATTTGACATTTTTCGTCATTAAATTTATTATTATTCTCTGTTAAATGTTTAAAGTACTTAAACTGATTTTAAGCTATTTACAAGGTTGGGTACACGATATTGATTTATATAACTTATGTTAATAACTAATATAAATGATACCTATATAATATTGCAATAATATATACATAATACATCGATGTTTATGGCAAAAACAAATTAAATGTACTACATGTCCAATTTATTAAGTTTATATAAACATAAATAATTAATATTAATATTAGTATTATGAAATATCCTAAGAAATAGAGATGAAACTCGTTTAACTACGATTAAAATTGTAATTTGCAGTCTCTTAACTCTTAAGTATGCAATGATTCATTATATTATATTGTAGTGATCTACCAAATGACGGCTCTCGAAATACAGTCAGTCAAAACAGAATACAGCAGCAGCGGTGTGACTATAGAAATTATTTTTATTTTAGACATCTAATATGTATTATGTATATCCGCTATAATAATAGGTTAGATATTATGTTTTACATTATTTATATTATTCCTAACAACAATAAGTAAAAAATTAGAAAAATATTTTCAATGTAAATATATGTATATGTTCTTGTATGGATATGTTATAAAATTTTATTGATATAAACATACTTTTAATGAATACCCTATACATAATAATATTTCAGTTCAATTTTGGGTATACCTCTAATTTAAATCAATATTGTTAAGTTTTTAGCTTAAATTTATTTGATTACAGAACAACGAAGAATGAAAAATACTTATGATTTAAGAGTAGAGTATTCATCATAAGATGTCTGCTACTTGGAGGCAGAACTAATGTCACTCATTGATCAAGTTGATTCATGAGTACCAAATGAGTTTAAAACATCTTTATTTTTTTATTTAATATTACACAAGGGAATGACTCGCTAAAAAACTATTGTGATTCTAAACGACGTCCCAAAAAAATAAAACAATTGTAATTGTATGAACAATTTAAGTATTAAATTATCTCGGAGCAACTATATTTCAATTATTCTGCTATTGCGAATCTTTTTCTTCATTTCTTTTTCTTCTCCTTTTTTTTTTTTTTTTTTTTTGTTTGTTTGTGTGTACCCAAAATAATGCAAGATAACTCGTTGAGATTTCGTAGGTTTTTCCGACATTGTACACCCACTTTACCTATATAGCCACGGTTGTAATATATCGACTTCGTATATTGAAATATTCCAGTTGTTCTACCGGGGTGGATTCCTGCAATGACGCGACTGACAGACGCGGGCACGAAATTGTTGAAAAAATTATAGTAAATCGGAACGTTTTTGGAGATCGATGATGTCCCGTTCAGTGGCATAATGAGATAGTTCGACGATTTTCGAGCGAGTGAGAGAGGGTGAGAGATAGAAAGCGAGAGTGCGATAGGAACGGAGCCCGGGGGTCTATCAATTCCAGCTGTCAGGTACACCCTGGCGGTTTCGTGCGACTTGGATTGGCTGCCATCCAACATCCAAACGCATTTTTAGCGATTGCGATATAGCACGTGCACCGATCTGGTCTCGTTTAAACAATGCGACTTCCTCCCCTGCGCACACGTACATAGTACACGGTTTGAGGCCGACGGTTTACTATATACATCTATAAATATATATGTATACGCGGGAGGCATTGGATTTCCAATAGACCATGGACAATGGCTTAAGCTCAAAGGGGGAAGTGAAGTATTTCAAAGTTTAAACATACATATATAGGTACCTACATACGTATATATATATATGGGGCGTTGAACTGGTGAAAAATACAATTTATTGCTTAAATATATATACATATATTATAATATAGTATATATACTTTACACAACGTCACAACACAATGCGTATCTATGCTTAACGAGGAAGTATATAGATAATAATAGTATTTACATAGATATATATATATATAGGTACATTTTATATATAATACGCGTCAGATGTCAACATTTGCATATTATATTATAGCCAACGGAGAAGGAGACTATGAAAAATGAAAATAGTCAAGTAAATCAACTATTAAACGCTACAATATTATAAAGCCCCCTATAAATTGTTCTACGGTTATGGAAATATTCGTTTCCATTGAAAACGGTTTAAAATAAATTAATTTATGTAATTATTATGTCAGTTCATAATGAACTATTTGGTTGTTCTTATACAGTTATCGTTCAATATTATACGTCAACTATAACTACTTATTCCTTTATACCCACGACTATTCATTTTTAATGAAGTCATATTATTCAGTCCATTGGGAATATATAATAATCCCTCTCTTTTCTATAAGCAGTTGTGCTTGAATAGATGTTGAATAGGTATGCTGTGTGTCGGCACGCACGCCAAAGTATACAGATGCTAGTTAGTATTTAATAATTCACAATAAATTTAAGTATTCATGTTTTTTTCCATCAGTTTTACTTGTACCGTATAAATATATAGTTAATTGTACAATATAGTTTGATTTATATGAGTATATAATAAATTTTAATATTTATTATTTTCGTGCAATCTTGACAAAGTCAACTGTCAAGGATTTTTCATTGAATAAACGACTAAAAATTACTAATTCTTTGTATTTTACTTAATAATTAAATAGAATTACTGCTGTTTACTTTGATTAATTGTATTTTCATTATACAGAGAATCCTTTCAATTATTTTCGCAACATAAAAATGTCACATTCAACATGGAATGAACTCGAGTCTGGTACACATATTTTTTTTTTTTAATTAAACCAATCATTATTTTATAAATCTGTTAAAGGATTATATTATTAAAGTCATTAAAATAAGATTTTGTATTCCTAAAATCTGACCGGTTTTCTATCGAATTGACATTTTTCAAAAACGATCAATATTTGTAAATAAAGGCAATGAATAACTTTAACATCAATCGAATAATTATAACCAAATGTTTTTATAATAAATATATAATTGGACCTTTCATATTTTTTTAAATCGCTGACAAGTAATTTATTTAACAAATATAGTGTATAAAGGAAAATAAGTAAAATGTAGCTGGAAAAGTTTGAAGCATAAAATTATTAAAATTAAATAATAAGAAAAGAAAAACATATTAATTTGGTGATAAAATGAGTATCGTTTAAAATTTATGGTTCTAAATCAAAAATTCAGTAAGTACTTATATACAAATATTAAAAGTTCCACAACAGACTGTGATAAAAATATCTAATTCCATATGATAGATAAAAGGTTTTAAATAAAAGTAATTTTAAATCACAAATAATGAGTACACTACCAAAAATGCCTGTAGGTAATACTGTTTTCCAAATCCGTAAATAATAAATAAAATGAAAATGGAATTATTTTTATCAATACTTTTTTTGTAAAACATAACATTTTTCATTAATATACATTTTTAGAGTAAAAGGAATTCCGTTCAAATTTATATTTGAATTCTAAATTATAAAACAAGAATTCAATCAAAAAGAAATGGAGGAATATAATTTAGATAGAACAACGTTTATTCGTTTCGATTTATATTCACGAGCCAATTACTATAAGTACGCAATACTGCTTACTACTTGAATCTACTATTTATAAATCTCTTTTAGAATTTGTTATCGTTAAATGTCGTGTACAAAATTTTAATTTGAAAAAAAATCATTTTTTTTTGTTGTTGCAACTTATTTAATGAGATATTGAAATCTAGTTAATTTATAAATTATGTGCAATCAACTTATATAATTTTACAATAATTAACATAATAAAAAATCTAAATTAAAATAGTATGAATTTATAATATTAATATACTTCAACTATTATTATTGAATCGTGATCCATTCAATATTACCTATCTATAAATACTATATCTATAAGCTTTACAATATATATAGTGTAAAAATATAAACACTGCAAGAATTAAATGTATTTATTGTAATAATATTATTGTTATTATGGTTAATTTGAAAAATAGAACCATTGTTAAAAATTGTAAGTGTTATATATTATTTGGAATTTGAATAAATGTAGATAACAATATGCAGAAAACGTTAATAATGGAAACGACAAATATAGAGTTCTAATGTTCTAAAATAGATCAAAACTAAATTGTCATAAATTATTTATTGAATATCATATGAGAACATAAGATATTATGACATAATATAATACGCCTGGTTTACTATAGATAGTTATCGTCGTTTCGTTTAAATAGTAGTGTGGTTAAGCCGTTTTAAATTTGTCTTACGTTGTGCATGGTACTAAAAGTTCTTAGAACGTACTTCAGTTTTCAGTACAAATCACTTCGAGTGGCGACATTGCAGGTTACAATTGTCCACACGAGACACGACCGTTTTGTGTAAAAATCTCCAGCTAGCTAGCGATTCATCCGGGTATTAAAATCTCGTTCATATTCAGATAAGCTGTAAACATGATGCAGTTGCATCTTTGCCTACATAAATACTCTTGAAGTGTGTCCGGCACTCAATTTAACTTACCTACTTTTTGGAAGATAATATATTTATGTATATATACATCTTCCTAATTCGTCGAGGCTGCTGATAACGCAATCATTAATGAAGACGAACAACTATCAAACGCTAGTACATATTATTTCGTATACAAAGAAATTTATAGAGTAAAGTTTACGTAAACTGTCACATCTAAAATAAAACAGTCAAGTGCTTAAAAAAAAATGCATTCATATTTCTATGCAGCGGACATCTTTAATATTACGGTTTAATGTATGTTTTAAAAAAAAAGAAAATGATTAATTATTTTTAATTATTTACGATAGGTTAATGGTTAGGTATTTTATCAAACTAATACGATAACGTTACCAACACGACTATTTTTTGTATTTTATCGTGCGTCATTGGTTATTAGTGTTCAATAACAGTTGGAAGCGTTATGAAGGGACCGCTGCGGCGATTAAACAGTTGACAAAAACATCTAACTTTGACATAAACAAAAAATTGAGATAGGTATAATTTTGTAATTAATTAAAATTGTGCTTGAAAGAAAATGCGAGCGCGCATGTCATTATTTTAGAATTACATAACACAGGAAAAACTCAGTAAAACCACTGCGATCTCAAAAAATTAAGATGCGATATCCAATAGGAATAACCAAACAAAAACCATAAGACGTCTGTCATATATTGTAGACAGTTTCCTTCTTTATAATATATGTAACATAGGTGGGAATACTTTTAGTAACTATAATTATTAAAATAGGTTTGACCAGCGAAGCAAGATGTGCTGAGGCGACATTATAATATTTTGCCGTAGAAGACCGCCGCACGCGCAGGCACGGTAATTCGCGTTGTCGTCGTGAGTGTAGAGGCGACGATTAAACGTGAGAAGTGGCGATCGTAGGGAGGACTTAGTGATTTTATTTAGTAATTTATTTTATATTTGTTTTACGATTTGAATAAAAGTGTTTCCGACCGTTTAAAATATCTGTTTTGTTTGAACAACCACACAGTTCGTCCGTACGCTCCTTAAATCCAATCTGTAACCGGTTAACTTATGCTCGTTGAGCAAGTCTAAACAGTTAAGGTAGCTGCAATATCGACTTTTTGAGAGCCGAACTGTAACCGGTTAATTTTATGATATTTTGGTTACTCAAGTGTCGATAAAGGTATTCACTCTGTAAGGTGCGTATAGGGAGGTACCTACGATACGTCGTAAAATCTAATCGTCAAATATCAACGATATCGTATAATATTATATACGTATTACAAACTGTAGTTCGAATGTATATACATTATGATGAGCTCGATAAAATATTACATAATTTTTAAAACGTAGGTACATGTCTTGTACTCTATGAGTATACCAGCGGTTCTCAACCCATGGGCCTCGGACCACTTGTAGGCCTCGAGCAGCGTATAGTATTGAACCGTGAACCATTTATTATAATATTGAAATTACTAACGTCTATATTTAAAATAATATTATTAAATATTTTTTACACAATTAACGATATCAAAGTTTGAATGTATAATAGTTTTATCTCGAGTAGTTCGTTTATTATTAATAAATTTGTCATTTTTATCGTGCATGGTGTCAAGCGTATGCGGGTTGCTCTAAAATTGCACTAAGAAAATTGATGATGAGCTTTTTGACAACTTAATTGTGTGAAAGAACTTTATCTACTTAATTTTTTTTTCAAATAAATATAGGAATAAACTGAATGTCGAGAGTCATTTAAGGCTAAGACTATATACAGTTTTAATCCAGATATTGACCTTCTCGTGGGGACAAGTAATGTCAAAAATCACATTAAGCTGCTTAACTTGTGTTTAAGTCGAATAATTTTTTTTTTTTAAATAAATTGTTTTTTGAATTTTTTTTATTTCTAACAGCTAGCTAGCGTATATATATTTTATAAAAAAATACGCATACCTAAGTTTATATAAGTGTGCTATTAGTGGATTTCAAAGATTTTTTCATTGGTGGTTCGCATACCTAAAAAGGTTGGGAACCGCTGCTCTATACAATTGTATAGTGGTCATTAATGTACTTCTGGTAACGGTCACTTCCATTGGACAACCGCGTCTAAACAGTACGAGTTACTTTTGGTGTCCCTTCGGCAGCTATTATATTACTATATTATGATAGTTTCACTGTGTATTGCAATTTTGTCGTAAAATAACGAACGTTTTAACATGCGTAAACGACGTTTTTTTTCAATCGCACTTAATGGTCAAACACGACGTTGAATATTTCATGGGAGTATAAAGACCAAATCGTTTCTGTGAACCGTACGAGTACACGAGAAATTCGTCGATTAAAACAAATAACGTAGTTCGGCGAGGGAGACGGAAAAAAAAATTAAAATAAAAAATAAAATCAATAGGTCCGAGTGTTTAATTTATCATCAGGGCGTGCGTACACCATAATACGATATATTGTGTTATCGATGACGATAAAAACAATATAAGTATACACAACAATAACGCGTAGGTACCTACGTAGTATACTGTTACGTTCAGTGTACGCGCGCCGCTCGTCCGATTAATGATCTCGATCGGTCGTCCGTGCATACGCATGCGACAAAATCATATTAACGAATAGGGAGAAAAAAAGTGTATCGACGTACCTAACTATAATTTATTGCTTCTCCGGAGAGGCCGAACAAATCGCATGCTCGTGGTTCACGAAAGCTGCAGCCAGTGAAATGTACTATTTGTATTTTTTTTTTTTTAACTTGACCCTACGATCCCGACGATTCATACAGGCACGGCTACGACTTTCCCGTTCGTATATTATTTCCCCGATGATAATAATAATAATAATAATAATAATAATAATAATAACGGTTGCGTCGGCCGTGGCGCCGCCTTAGGAGGAGACGAGCAGGGCCCAAAGACCTGGGCCGCGTGTTTAAAAAACTAGTAAAATTGGTTTTTAAAATTTTGTTATTTTCCTAGTATTTGATATTGTACGTTTGGTGTAGTGATATCAAAAACTCTATAAAAAAAAATAATGAAAATACAACGTAAAAATATTGAAATATCAATTATTAAATTTAATAATAATATTGTCTATTTGTAAATCAGTCGTGGTGATTTTATCGAATCGTTATTAATTTATTATTTATTAGTAATAGTTGATATAATAGTATTTCTTCGGAATAAAAAAACATTGATAATAATAAATATTATTTATCGAGAAAATGTAGATTATAGTAGGTAAACAGACTTTATTGGTAGCACCATTGATTAAATATTGATTGTATATTTAACTAATTGTAGCGTATCTAGTAGTTTTTAGTGAGTGTTCGTTTGTTATCATCGCATCTGGTTAATACAATAATATTATAATAAGTGGTCAATATCGAAAATTTAAAAATGGTACTGAAAAATAAAAACTTCAAATCACTTAATAACAATAACAAAATGAACATTAAAAAAATCTTTATTCAATTTTTTAATAAAGACCAAAATAATTAGTATTGCCGGGAGTAGTCAAATTGAAAGTCAAATAAATGCAAACTCTCAATCAGAAAATTGCAAGAAAAAGAAAATATCAACGACAATCTATGTAATTGGCTACGAAATATTAATTTTAAATTACGAATTTATTTGGTTGAAAACCCATCTTCAAAAATTATAAATTATAATTTTTTATCTAACTATGGAGGTCGCAAATTTAACGTAATACATTAAATCGAATAAATGGCCAACGATGAAAACATCATTAGAAATTGGCTTTTGTATTCTAAATCTTTAAATCGAGTATTTTTTTCCTTTATTGTCGTTTGTTCTCGTTAAAGTCTACATAATCTTTTGTATCAATAGGATTTTCAAATTGGAAACAGATTAGTAAACGTTAAAAAGAACATGAATTATCTATTCCACATAAATCATAGTACAGCTCAAGAAAAATGGATTCAATTACGTATGAGATTTGTTCTTAATGAAACTGCAGTAGATAATATATAAGATAACTTAAATAATGAAAAAGAACGTTGGTGTAAAATTTTTAAACGAATAATTGTATGCATAGAGTTTTTAGCAGAACATGATGATGCTTTTCCTAATACAAGTTCCAAATTACTTACAACAAACAATGATACATTTTTAAGACTAATACAAATGATTGTAAAATTTAATATAATTATAACCGATCATTGGAGACACGTATATATATAACGAAGAAGTATATAATCATTATTTAGGGCTTAGGATTCAAAATGAACTTTTTAGTATTATTGCTACAGAAATACGTGGTGAAACAATTAATCGCATTAAGCAAAGTAAATATTTTACGATTTTATAAGATGGAACACCAAATAAAACTCATAGGGAGTAGTTTATATTTCTTCTATGTATTATAGAAATTTCAAAAAATGAAATAAATGAATATTTTACTTGCTTTATTCACACTTTAAATACATCTGGTTTAAATTTAACTGAGGAAATAAAAGAACAATTAAAATTAATGAACTGGGGCTTAAAAAATTGCCGTGGTCGAGCATATAATAATGGGGCAAGTATAGGATCGACCAAAAACAGGGAAAACAATCATAAATTATTTCAGAAAACCTTAAAGCTTATTTTGTATACCGCACATTGCGTAGCAATACAGCCTTAACGGACTTATTGAGAATATAGTATCGTTTATATACCGGCTGCTATATGAAATTTGTTGGCATGTTTTAAAAGATTTCTACAATTTTTAGTATTTTTACTGAAAGATGGAGTATTCTTTTAATATACCTACGTTTCAAATTTTACATTAAAACCAATGCAGACATCAAATGAGAATCTCAGATCGAATCGATTAAATTCATTCGATTTCGATTACGCCGAGCACACGATGCTTTAGTAGAAGTCAGTGAAAAACATAGAATCCTAAAATAAAATATGAAAGTTCGCCTTTGGCGAATTATGAATTATCCTATAATTTTATTTTGAGACTTGTTATTTGATATGTACTTTTATCTGGTACCTATTAATAAAGCTAATAAGTCACCAGAGCAAACGCATGAAATTGAATAATGCTGTACAGTTATTAAGTGGTCTTAAAGACTTTTTAATAATTTTAAGAAAAAGAGATTTGAGTTATCAGAAAAAAAATGCACAAAAATTATCTAGAAACATTAAAATTTTAGCAATTTTTAAATAATCTCGAGTTCTAAAAAAAAAAAGCTGTTTCAATATGAAATTAGTAGCGCACGTACTGCAGTTTCTACTGAATAAAAATGTTACCAAGAATATTTTTTGGCAGTAGTAAATCAAGTAATAATTGTATCAATTAAATATTAATCAACAATTTTTGAAATTATCTCATCATTCGGAAAACTATAGAATTTTATATAGTATTAAAAGTTTGAAGTTATTTGAAAATAAAATATATTACGAAAGCATTGTATGGTCTTAGAAATATTATGAAAAGACTGTAAAAATTGTGATTAAAACGGAATTGAACTTTTTGACGAGTTAAAATTATTTTGTAGAATTTTGAACCAGCAAAAGACATCCATCGAGTGTCTTGATTTAATCGAATCAACATGTGGTTTACTTCTAAAAATTTATATTGCAATAAGAATATTCTTGACTCTTCCTATAACTACTACTACTAGTACAATGAGAGAAATTGCTCAAAGTTAAAATTCATAAAAATAATTTAAGAACAATAATGTCGCAAGATTGATTATCTGATTTAGTACCTAATTACGTATTTCAATTGAACGTGATTTGTTTAAAAATGTAGATTACAACGATATTGTTGAAATTTCACTGAAATATAAGCCATAAAAATTGTTTTTTTGGACGAATGCAATTATTTTTTACCGTATTTTTAATTTAAAAATATCAAAAAACTAGGTGGGCGGTTTAATTTGCGCAATATTAATTAAATTAATATTTTTATTGTGTTTAACCGATTAAAAATAGATTATAGTTATTCAAATTATTTTACCGAAAATCGGAGTTCTGTGTTTTTCGTCTTTATTTCGTCGAACTAAAACGAATTCGTAAAAAAAATAAGTGACGAGCGTTACTATTAATAGTCTACTGTACAAACTATTTTATTTTATTTACTCGCATTAAAATATTTTCTAGGTACCTACACCTAACTAATTTTTTGCGCGATAAAAATAACCGACGTCCTTGTACGGTTACAAATAGGTTTAAAAGATAAAAGGTGTTACGAGTATTTTCGCTCCGGGCCTGGCAAATTCTAAGGACGGCTCCGCGGCTAAGTGTACAAGTAATTTTCTTCATTCGGGCGAGATCGTCACACGTTATTACATCGTATTAGGCACCATACAAGATCGTTACGTCGTCGGCGGCGGCGGCGACGGCGGCGACTCGTTATATTATTTTGTTCATCGGAGATCGGTCCAGAAAATCTGTAGAAAAAATCGATAACGATGAGAACAACATGCAGCGATAACGTAACGCAATACAATCGATAGTTCAGGGAACGATATCGTTGCGGGCGCGCCTCGCGTGTCGCATATGTGTGTGCGTGCGCGCGCGCTCGCGTATTATATTATACGATTTTTTTTCTCCCCTCCCGCGTCTCTATCGCTCGTGATTAGTGGCGAGCATGCGCACCGCGTCGCGAGGCTTCCTCCGCCGCCGCCGCGCGCGTATACATAATAATACAATGTAAATCGCGTTTTGTTGTGTTACCCCAAGCCGACGCGGAGGAGTCCGCCGCGGCCGCTGCCGCCGCCGCACGACCGCGCTGGTGGCCAGTGGCGGCTGCCGCCGCCTGCACGCACCGCCACCGCAGCGGCGCTACCATCATTCACGGCCGCCTCGTGGGGGAGGAGACGGAGGACTCACAGCTGACGGCCACCGCCGCCGCCGCCGCCGACGACTCCTCTCGCTTGAAGACGAACCTCACACACACGGTCACTCACACTCGTTCGGTCTCTCGCGCGCTCCTCCGTCACACATTCTCCGGTTACGACGACGACGACGACGACGACGTCGACGACTTGCTCGCCGCTCGTCCGTCCGTTCGTTTGTTATCAACCCATTAAGCCACGCCGCTCGCCGCTCGCTCCGTCCACCGCACGCACGCACGCACGCACGCACGCACGCACGCACACGCGACGCATAAGCGAGCGCCCGCACGCACATGCCGCCGCCGCCGAACGACGATCGTTTTGTTTATGTTCGCCGTCCTCCACTCCGCGACCCGCGCAAGACCCTCAACTTCTCGCCCCCACGCCGACGATGCAATAAGCACAAGGTGCATCGACGCCGCCGCCACCGCAATATGGTCCTCGTCCGCGGGCCAATCACCGACGCCATCGCGGTTGGGTATATTATATAATATACGCGAAGAAAGAATTTTCACGTGCCGAATTATATATTATTATTATTATGATTTTCGTCGGAAAATCGTTCACTATCTCTCTCTCTCTCTCTCTCTCTCTCTCTCTCTGCACCGACCGCGACTCCAATACCGAAATGACAAAACCATATTATTATTACCATAATATTATATTATATGTCACGATAAAAATGTGTCCCGGACTGCTGCAGCGATTAAATAAAGACGAGGTGTACGATGTATGACGATAATAATATTATGTAGTTTACACAGCGACAGAGATCACGAGAAACACTGCAGATATGTATATTATAATGTAATATGTGACGTTTCTGTTTGCTTATTATCTGTCATCGTTGTTTCCAAGTCGACCACCGCGGTTTACTTGGATTTTGTGCTCTTCAAACACGATTCCTCCACGTGACGCGAACACAAACGCTCGAGCGGCACGACTCGTGTGCGCCGCAACCATGTACATAGTTACATAGTTACTTAGATCATTTTGTAAAATAAATAAAAGTTCGGTAACACGCACCGACGACGACGTGTTTCCCGTGTAACCGAAAAACGGTTCCATTTACTTACGCGAGCAAACCCTGCACCGACGACGGCGCTCGGAAATGTTGACTCATCCGCCGTGCACGCATTCGAGATTTTAGGGTTGCATCCACTTTTCGTGTCCCCGGGGTGCACTGCGCGATTGCAAAGAATTATGTTAACTAAGTTTCATCTCTCGGGATGTTTACATTTATTTTCAAAATGTCCCTTCGTTTACAATATGTTGAATACCGGGATATGTTTGAACATGCATACCCTAAGTTGCAGTTTTTATGTTAACTGTAAACCAAATTAACGTTTTGAATTTGTATTCACACGGTTTGTATTCATGGCAGGTTTTGAAAACTTTATAATTAATAATAAATATATATAATAAATGATATAAATAGCCAGACAGAAAATAAAAATGCGTATAGGAATACATATATAGTATAGAAATGTAGTACTTTAATAACAGAATAATAAAATTACTTAGGTATTTATAAATATTCTAGTATAATAAACCTATTATTTAATTATTATAAATTGTATTGACGTATATAAAACAATCGATATTTCGTTGATATGGTTCGGTCAAGGGGTTTTTATAACGCCTATAGGTGGAAATATGTTTCGATGGGTGATGGACAAGTAAGCTACAAAAATTAATTTCATAACTATTATTTTATCAGTTTTATAATTTAGTTTTCTTGATTTTGTGTTTATGAACAAACTCATTATGGTCGGTGACTGTGAAATTGGCGGTGTTGATAGGTACTGAAATATATTATGTTGTACATCATAGTTTATAAATGTTGATCACACCGCTGTCACTGGTATATAAATATATACGAATGTTTTACAATTCACCGATTTAGAAATATTATAGTTTAATATAGGTAAAACGAAATGTAACTTATAAACTGAAGTCTACTGCAGCAATATTGAGAATATTATATTTATTTGATATTTTGATGGGTGCCAAACGTTTAAAAAAGAAACTAAACGATTTTTTTTTTTTTTAATGAAAAATAATTTCATGGTTGTTGGCGAGGTTCTTTTGTACAGAACCAATCTCGTAGACATGCGGTACACTGTGAATGTACTGTATATAAATGTCTGAACTGTGCGACGAATAAACTATTATATTCATTTATATCATATCTAATATAGAAAATGGTAGACGGTCTCAATATACATCAATTTATATAATTATACCCTTGGAAAATTGTGTCCGTAATATTATTATACGCCCTCTAATTTCAACCCCCCTCCCGCCAAAAAAAAAAAAAAAACATTAAATAATAAATGCCATAAAATATAATAAAAACGACCAAAATAATGATACAAAAGTAAATATCTACCGCAGTGACCTTTAAAAATAAATAATATTATTATATTTTAATATTATTGCAACTGTTATATTATGTTATATGGTGTACACACTCTCTGAGTAACATAGCACGCGGTCATTGTAACATAACCATTATAACACATTACTGTAAAACCGAAGCATGCAGTGTTTGTCAAAATAATTTTTTCTCAGACGTCATATAGGTTTGGTTTAATAATACGTATAGCAGTCCGCAGTGGTGCTCGGGCGCGGGAGTTCCGAACAAATTGGCTACAGAAGACCTACGGCGCCGTGAGCGCGAAAGAGGGCAAATTTTATCTCCCTGTAACCCCCAAAGACACGCGGTATATCGCCGCCATGTGTTTTGGTTGGGCGATAAAATAAAAAAAAAAAAAAATGAAAAAAGTGCAACCCGATCCCCGAGGGGCTTTAATGCTGTACAGGCAACAGCAGCTCTCCTCTCCGTGTTATTGTATTATTATATAGCTTACACACAGTCGGTTTACAACCGGCGCAGTACACTCTTGTTATTATTATTATTATTATTATTATTATACACATGTGTCTATAGCGCGCGCGCGCGCGCGCACCCTTTTATTTTTTAATGATAAACCACTCGGAGTCTCAACCATTTTGGATTTTTCGTAACATAATATATATAAATGTATAAAGTGCGTCAGCCACCGCTGCTGCAGTGGCTGCCACTGGATCCGGAGATTTTAATCACAGGAGAGATTTTTAATAACATTAAAAGTTATTGTGCTCATTAGTCTGCAGGAGGAGTGAAGAGAACCGTTCACAACTTCGACTAGAATGGCCCGTGTTTTACTCGCCCTGCAAAGGCGTTAGATATATATATATATATATAAACGTTTTACTGAATAAATAATATATTTTACACAACTATGTAAGTCTCGCGTACGAACAATAATTATTAAAATGTATAACTATTAATAATATATCTGTAATTCGAATATGGTTTTTTACGATGACGACCAAGAGCATTAACAGGCCCTAACACTATTGTCATAACATATTATTTTGTACATTTTATTCATTGATATATTTTACTGGTTTACACAGAGGTATTATTAGAGGGAACGGAGTGAGATGTATCTGGTTTCGTTCAACAAAATATATAACATAGGTATAGGTACATTATAAATAGTAAATATTTTATTGACTGCTGCATATTATAGGCCGAACGCGTACAGTATTTATTAGATATCTATATTATGTATATACCTGGGCATATACAGATGGGATGCGAATAATATGTGGATAATATGATTTTATGCATATTATCAGAACAGAAACCGCGGTCACACCGATCACGATGAATATAATATTATATAAACGACATTTTGGTATCACACGCGTGAGCGCTTCGTTTTTCGCGATTGCCGCGCCTGCTAGTGACGTGGCACTTTGACTCTCTCCGAATTTGCACCCTACCCAATTATAGTGTAGTCGGTAGTGGGTTACATTTAAATACCATCAGAAATCGAATTTGACCTACACGCGGTAGGTGGTAGATATGTTTAGAATATTTATAGTTTATGAATAATACGAAGTTGAAAAGACATAAGTCATAAGATCCAATCATACATTATCTATTTATACTGTATTGTATTAAAAATGATGATCTTACAGCAACTATATTACAAGGGTTAATTTTAATTTTAAAAATATACTTTTATTGATACACATGTAATATATAATGCATAAATAGAACAAATTCTAAATAGCGGATAGAAAGATGTTCGAAACTGTTAAGATCTACCTGGAGACCTGTGAAACGTAAATGAGATGCTTAAGATGGTATCACTATTTTTAGTCAAAAAGGAGAACACTTTCTATAATTTTTAAGAATTTTCGATATCTATTGGTTACAGTTATTAATTTACACCGAAATAAAGGAATCAAATTATATTTAAAGGAAATACTGTCGTCCCAGGACAATAAACTAAAATAAATCAAATCTAATACTATCGAATAGACACGAAATTATCTTAATCGAAAACAATCAATAATGATTAACCGGATCAAAATTGGACACACTTAGCTATTGCGTGAACATCCAGATGGCAAATGAGGAAATACCAATTTATAAATCATATAATGAGATATTAACCATGAAAAATTTTTTAACAGATTGTAGAAAATAAACAGACCTCCGTTTGAATCTCCCTAATCAAAACACTTCTAGGATGTTCTTAAAAATGAAGAAGGAACAAAAAATAAAATATTCAGATTCTCCGAGGAAACCAATTAAGACAACTTAAATTAAGGACATACAACGTAAATTTCAAACTTCAAACGTGTAAATTAATAAAAATGCATAATATTAAAAAGTTTAACGCCAACAACCTAGTAGTTGAGGCTGATATTCTTGAAAAAATACACAGCTACACTTACTATTTAATTACTACTCTAATTATATCACAACTTTTCTATAACATAAATATTTAGTGAAATAATACTAATTTTTATAATACATGTCATTGGGTAGATATAACTGGTATTTGTATTAATTTACAGGTATATCTAACAATTTTTTAAATGAATAAAAAAATAATAATAAGTAATATAATATGTGTATATAATATTAAAATCAAATCATAATTATTGACGATTGAATAAAAATTGTGACCAACGCCTCAGTAGTAAGATATCAATTTTATAATTAAAACCGCAAAGACCAAATGGATAGTAAAATATTTATTTTGAATCATTTAAGTTTTAAATTAAGTAAAAACATTTTGATTTTTATATAAGTGAACGTAGATATTGATTAGATATCGATGTAATTATAGGTATGGGATATTTGATTACACTAGATAACAGGTGTAATATGCTTCTTACCTTGATTTATGATCCTCGGAAAACGCTGACGCTTTTCTCTAGAGTGAGGATGATTATGAGGTTCGAGGATTAACAGCAAGTAATGTATAAGTTCCATACAAGACTCGTTTCGCTGGAATGTCGTTGCGCTGCAAATATTCATCTGTATTGTTGTTTTCGATTTTTTTTATTCTACCACCGTTCGTAGTAGGTATACAGAACACCTAATGCGAATTATAAAATTGCGTTCATGGCTGCGCTAAATGATATAATAATAATATTAAAACGATCTACTAGGCACCTACATATTTGTACACGTTGACTGATAACACGTAGGTACTTATCGTTTAAACAGTTCGACTATAAAAAATAGTATTATATTATTATTCATAACGCAATACATATAATATGCATATATATTATATATAATAATTTATTATTTGTGATCGAGTGTATATTAATAATAATACCCACACAATTACACAACCCGTATTTAATATAAATAAAATTATGATACGATTCATGGGTGTAGCTAGCGATTATTGTAGAGAATAATAATAATAATACTATAAAATTTATAATATAATAATAATATTAATAACATAAAAATAATTCTGGACCGAGCAGTTATGCGCCGAGAAAAATAATGAACAAAGAGACAAATTGATAAAACATATTATTTACACTTAAATAAAATTAAAATTGACACTAACGAAAACCATAAAACGACAGTGGATATAGAATGATGTATTTTTTTATATTATAATAATTATGAAGTATAAGCGTATGATTATATTTTTAACTTGATATTCGTATAAAGTTCTAAAAACGACGCATATATAATGAAACGCATATTATAATATTATATAGCCACTAACAGCACCAACCAGTAACCATTGTATAATATGCAAATACGCATATATAACCGCTAAAGTGCTAAATCACTAAATGTAACCAATAATCGTACATAATATAAGTACTTGAGAATTTTCATGTTTCACGTTAAATCTTTTATCAAGCATTTACTAAATCAAATAAGATAGGCACGCTTATAAATTTGAAGAATAATTATTTTTATACTTAAATTTTAGGAATAAATAGTGTATATACGATGAAAATTCTAAAACTTACTAGTTTTTACTACTTATAGGTAAAGGTTAGGGTTCAAACATAAATTTATGGATTCCTATGCTTTTAAAATATTAAATATTTATTATACATTATCATACAATTTATCAAGTTAAATGAAAGTCGTAAATGTTTTTTTTTTGAAAAACAAATATGGTATCATTTATTTCTTATTTAGGTGGTAATATTTATAATAATATGTATGCAATAAATTAAACACAAAAGTATAGTAATGGCCAATGAGTAAAAGCAAATAAAATATATAATAGGTAGTTAGTTTATAGTTGTACTTACAAACTGCAGCTATCGTGATGTATACATATAGATATAGTTTTAATTCCAAAAACTTTTTTATTCTTCAATCATGCGAATTGAAATACAGTAAGGTAGGTATATGACAAATTATGTAACATCATGCAATAATACAAACATGAATTTATTAATGATTTATTAATTTGATTAAAAAAAAAGTATATTCTAATCCATCGGCCTCATTGCGCCAATTTATAAAATAATGGTAAAATTTCTGTTTATTTGTTTATCGTTGAAAATTTATTACGTCGCTATTATGATAAATTTAAAATTATTTTATTATTTTTGTTTAATATGAACTATTTTGTTTGCACAACTTATCTGTGTATATAAATTATTATATCAGAAATAATAACAAAAATAAATAAAATAAAAAACGTTTATTTTTTTTCTTTTAAAAGAATTGTCAGTGGTTTACTACGTTTTTAGTTTGTACACATTTACAGTAACATACCAAATTACTAACATGGTCATGTATACATGTTTCTGCCATCATAAACTGAAATACTTTATTGTAGTACTGAACACCTGCGCTCTGTAGTTTGTAATGCACATAGTACTACAAGTAAACTCATACGCAGAAGTATAGAATTAAAAGAGTAAGTACATCTACGTTTTAAAGCGTAACAGTTTTTCATAACTTTAATTTGAAAACTGCATATTTGTTTCAAATTTAATTACAGCATAAACGTTAATGTGCAATAAGTGCATGTGCCAAAGTTAAACTGTCTATAGTGACCATTATTATACGTATGAAAACGAATATTATATTATATTGGTCTATCAAACAGTTTAAATAAGTCTATAAATTATTATCATGTATTTGATTTATCTAGAATACATACAATAATGTTAGATTTAGAGTTTCAATTATTTTATTACATTGGCATCGATATACTGGTATTGACAATGAAAATATTGTATGTACCCATAAGGCTATAGAACATTCAGTTTTTATTCAATAGTATCGTATAACTTTCAAAATGTTTCCAGAAAAATTAATTTGGTTTTATCGTAGATAAGTCTTTTGAAAATTTAAGCCATATGTACATTTGTGTACAGTGTACACTATACAGAATGCACGGTGTACGTTTGGTTTAGGAATTCAAAATATAAACCCTGCCATTGTAGACACGATCGGACAATATATCTTTTGTTGCCATTTCGTCTTTATGCCCCACTGGTTAACAACATCTAGCAATGTGTACACTGTAACGACCTCGAACCCCCTACTATGTATTTCATTTTTCCTATTTTAACATAAGTATTATGTATAATATAAAAATGTATCCTCAATAAATGTCCGTATTGGTCGCTGGGGGTCTCTGTATTGAAATTCGGTCAACAAACAGAATGATATCGAATGGTTTGTACGTCTATATAGTGATTATACCAGCAACCCTATTCAATATTTTCAATGGTCACCCATTTGAGAATTGCCAACTAGGTACCAAATAAGAACCGGTTGTTCCTATACTAAAGACGTACAACAATAGTAAATTGATACTTTCAAAAAGATAAAACCAAAGATAAAAGTGGTATTATATAAAATGCTATCGAAGGTATTTTAAAAGTACCTACCTACACAGTATATAATACAAAATCTATACAATTTCAATGAAAAAATAATAAATTACTTTCAACATAAAATGTTTCTTTAATATGTATTGTCAATAAAATGATGAATTATCAACTGAAGTCTGAAGGCGACCATTATTGGTATATGTTGGGTTTAAATAAAATATAATAAACATTGAAGAAAGATTAGAACTTTTGTATAATATATTAATAATTGTGAAATCTTTCATGTGCCAATAACTTCTATCAATATTTAAGCTTAGGTTCAAAGTTGAAAAGATACTGATTAAATATTTATATTTTTATGAATAATCATTTTAAGTATTTGTGAAATACTACTTTTCGAGTAATGTATTCAAGTATTCATAAAACTTACATAAAATAAAAAAAAATAAAATAGTAAATAATAATTAAATTTCAATATAACATATTATACAAATGGGTATAATATATATTTTTTTAAATTATTCATTGAAACACTTTTGTGTTAATTATTATTTATAATAATCATTGTCCGAAATATTTACTCATTATCCTTAATTACGATATAATTACCAGCTACATACAATTAAATGTTGTAATTTTAACATTATTAGCAGCATATTTTATTTTAAAGAACAATATTATGTTGAAGAAATTCTTGGAATTTGAACCCTTTCTTCCTTAATTCTCGACACACAAAATTGAGCTTAAATATACAATATCCTAAAAATGAAAAATGTCACAGATAAGAAAATTAATGATGTAAATATTTCAAAAGGTATTGTATTTGATTTTGTACGCTTTAAAGTATTGACCATTGGGTTAATATGTAATCGCTAAGCAATACATAGTTCAAACTCTAAATCGGATCATCGCTTTTGACCACAGTTGGATATCGCAGTTATTCTTCAGTTTTATATCACTACACAGTATACAGTATAATATAATATAATATAAATAGTATAATATAATATAATATAATATAATATAATATAAAACATAACACCGACCGATATGAAACATGTGTCTATAGATGTCACTGGATGATAAATTACTATACAACAATTCTAGAAGTGAACGGTTTCACCGAGATAATTCAACACATGTTGTTTCTCAGGCTTTCAGCTGCAGTAAATTATAGCATTTTATAGGACAAAACATATTTTTGGAAGAAGTCTGTTTTTATATTTTTGTTTTCATACGGTTGTGGCAGGAGTGCGATTTAGAATGGGATATAGGAACCCCAGAGTTGTTATTGGCACTGCAACACGTCGAGCTATATAGTCTGTAAAGTCATACAACACACAATGTCGGCACCGATAAAGAAACGATTACTCCTCTGGGTACGTTTTATAGATGATATTCGGAACACCACGACGTTCTCTAGAAATAAATTCTAGTCATTTTTCACGCTCCAAAGTGTAATCTACAGAAAAAAAAAAACGAATATAATAATTATAGTGATTAGTGGCACGTATTACTATTACTATTATTATTATTATTATTTCGATCCTCGTATGTGGACGCCAAGTATTTCGTTTTATGGTCTGTTGAGTGTTGGCTTATTGACGAGTGGTGGAAGTGTCGGCAGCGGGGATGTTGAGCACGTTCTTTGTCGTCACCGCAAAACGAATGTATTACAGTATAAATGTGGTAAGACGATCGCACACGGAACCTAAACACTGGCTACAATAAGAGGGCCCACGATGGAGTATAAGACTGAAACCGCGTTCCTTACTAAAACGTCCAAAACAATTATTTCTATAGTTTATCATTTATATCATAATACGATAAACTGAATCGGTATCTGAAACAACACGACTCTATTAAAGCCCTTTAAAATATACTAAATATAGAATTTTCATTTGCATGGTATGTTGTTTATGAATACTTGTGTCGATATAGAATGTTTATTATGTAAATAATTTTAGATTTATAGGTACACAAATTGAAATGGATTGTCCAGAAAAATAGTAGTTTTAAATTGTGGCATTTGGAGTACGAATTATGTAAAACATAATATACTTACATAAAAAATACAGTGATTTCCAGTGTGTGTGCCAATTTGTACAGGAGAGATGAACGATTGCGCGTATAGTACCTAATAGTAATAATAATAATAATAATAATAATAATATGGTAAGTGCAACAATAAAATTGCAGGAATAGCTATCACATTATAATATACAGTGTGCGGATTGCATTATTTTGCAGCATTTTCAAGGCGCAGTTTTTTCCTCACACTTTAGAATTTTCCCTCGGTCCCCCCCTGAAGTATTGTACTACTACAATAATTTACAAGTACCCATGTAGGTCATCGTAAATCGCAATAAGCATATACCTACCTGCCGTACATAATATAAGTTCGGTGTACGCGCACCTGGGCGTTGTTTTTAAGTCGATTCGCCTCGCATCGTCTCGGCGGGGTAGAACTCCGGTTCAACGATGATCCCCCGTACACGCAGGATCGGCCTTCGTGTTGTATGGCACCACCCGCGTGTAAACGAATTTAATCGAATCCATCATCGTGTGCTCATGAGGTCAGAGAGGCGTTTCGAGTCACAACGGGCGTCTGCTGCAGACGGGATATTTCTTGTACCCATACGTAGGTAGGTACGCGTTCACGGAGAAGTAAACGCATTTTATTTATTATTATTATATTTTTTGCCTCTCCAAGCGACCCCTTATACGCCCACCGATGCGTTTATTTTTCACAAGACCGGAGAGTCCGTCCCGTGCACCCTCCTCTACAAGATTCCAATAAAGCCTACACGAAACGCGATAAACCAAATTTTTTTTCTTAAAAATAAAAATCTATAAGCCTTAGTGTTTACAAGCGCATGTATAAACGGTGCGTTTTTTTTTTTTTTTTGACTCGTTCGTTTTATTTTTATTTGTATAACACTGTATAAATGTTAGCATTGATATAATAGAACTGGAGGAGAGTTTTTGTCTCAGATAAGCTAAAACCAACGGACACGATGACGACGACGCGACTTAATGACAGCAAACGTTTGTGCACAGTCGGGTGGCGACCCACCTACTGTTGTTTGTTCGGTACCACTTTTATAAGTATTTACTACATATCTAGGGAATTTTATAAAAAAAAAATAAAGAAAAGAAGTACGCAAGAACAATACTTGTACGTTTCATAGTAATCCTATAATAATAAAACGACCGAAATAAAAACATGTAGCTAAATATTATTTGTTAAAAACTAAAATTATATGAACCATAATACAATGAGTTAAATTGAATTTATAAACAAACGAGTAATTTATAAAAACAAAATAATATGTTCGTAAAACGTAGATGTTTGGTTTTGGTAAGCTTGGATGAGTAGCTAAGACATTTCTATTGAACCTTCTCATGGTTGTTATCGCCTGTCGGTAAACATCAAATAAAATCGACAAAAAGTCTTTAAATGTATAATGTATATATTATTATTATTTATAATATATTTTATGTAGAATTTAGATTCATATGGCACGCAGCCCGATATTGGTGATAAGACCTAAGTCAACCCTAAGGACACTATAATATAGTATTAAAATCAGAGCTTGCAAATGTTATAACAATGTTATTTTGATAAAAAACGATTGGTATTTGTAAAATTAATTATAACGGACAACGATAAACGTAAATAATTAAATAACACAAGATAAAACATAACTATTAACAAAATATATGAAGTATCATAAAAAAAAATACAACGCAAAACATTATACCTATATAGTATATCATTAAAAGGAATTATTAATTTCCAATTATTTAGTAGTTATAAATTATAAAATATATTAAAGATTTTGATTCTGAATAACGAATAATGGATAAACTCAAAAGTTAAATAACATTTTAATTTTGAATACTTAACGATAAACTCAAAATGTGTAATATAAGGTTTTAATTGTAAATAACGTATAACAATTTTTTTTTTCCAAATGCAATCCCTGCTTAAAATTAATGGTAACTATATAGTACATAACTAGATATTATAATTTAATCCTAAACACGTGTTGAATAATAGAGATAACAGAAGTAAAAAAAATAAAAATACGTACTGTACACTATATAGTAGCTGTATACGTTATTATCATATATTATAGATATATTTATATTTAGTCATATACTAAAATTTGAATATTTATTCACTGGAGTGTCTCAAAAAATAATTATACAGTTATAATAGCTTACTATTGATTGTTTTTATAATGGAAAAAAGCTCATTACTTATTAGTGAAAATTCAACTAAATTTTAAAGGTTTTTTCAATTATTTTAAATATTTTTAAATTATTACTGAGACATTTCTATTTTTAATTCATTAAAATACAAACTTAATCTAATTTTCTTCCAGAAATTTTCATTGAAGTTGATGATTTGAGTATTTTTTTTTTTTTTTTATATAAAAAGTGTCTTAAGACACAAAAAAACACACATCATTGAAAATGAATTACATTCTTTGCCCTTCTTAGAATCTAAGAAAATAACTCAAATAACAAAATACAGAAATAAGTTTAATTTTAATAAGAATAATTAAGTAAACATTCATTAAATAAACAGAGAATATATTATGAATAATTGAGTTATTATAACTTGGTGAATATTTAAATAACATAGTACCTGGTACTCGACTATAGTATAATTGCTTATGTTTAAGAATACTTTTTTTTACAAGTTTACCGGGTCACATCCCTAGTTAAATATCTATTCTGGTTATTTATTCTTAAAATATACTGTTAATCACATACTGTACTATTATATTAAATAAATCTATTACAATAATAAATTAACAAGCAGATTGTAGAAGTATTGATTGTCAATTTATATACTTGGTAGGTATGCCTTTTTTTAAAGTTTCAACTAAATAAAATGAAGTAAGAATTTGTTATTATTAATATTGATTATTACCCGTCGTAAATTTAATAACTATTACTTAATAATTTAGGCTTTAACATACACTATAATCTATACTCGTATACTTAATAATATAGACTTTAATATAGTCATAGTACATTATAGTCTATAGCCAATAGGTATATTATTTATATCTATATATAAACTTGCGTATACTTGTAACTTGTTTATGTATAATATACATAGTTATATAAGGTTTTATCTAGAATGTGTTTATAAATATGAATTATTATTTTCGTTGGTATCTTTACAACATTAATATTTACATTTCAAATACCGTAATGTGTATAGATTTTTAAATATATACTTCTGTTTCAGATTCATAATTTCTACATATAAATACAAAATAGTGTATTAATTAAATATGTGTTACACGTTTGTAAGTAAGTACAGTTAATTACAATTTTACTCATTTCTGTATAAATTTATGACGCTTTTTAAAATATATTTTAATTAGTAGGTAACTACTAACTGAATACAGAGTGAATCACTAAGCTGACTCACTTCCACTTTTTTCTTTAATAATGAATTTATTCAAGTTCTGATTTTTTTGATTTTGAGCTCCTACGATGAAACAAAATACTATTCTTAAAAAAAAGTCTTACTGTTTTATATTTGATTAAAAATTATTTGGTGATTATTTTTTTTGAAAATTTTTATAAACCTATAATTCAAAATTTAAACTAATTGTGTTTTAGTTATTCTTAGTACATAAAGTTAAATAACTCAAAACTATTCGTTCGAATTTCGATTATTATACATTATTTTTAAAAAAATTATCCACTAAATAATTTAATATAGAAAAGGGGAAATTCTCATTTAAACATAAAAGTTTTCATTTTCACGGAGTACACCTTAAGTAGTACAAAAAAGTTTCAAATTAAAAAGGTATTTAAAAAATCCAAATTTCAAAGAACTCTAAGCGATTGTTTAATCTCTATAATTTATAAACTGTGTACTGAATCGCATTAACTAGAGCCAAAAATGTATATGTATTGTCGATGGGATAAGCATGTTTTTTATAGGTATACAAGATAATAATTTTTGATGAAATATATTTTAATTTTTTATAATATTTTTACTTAATACCTTTATTGTTGACTAAATCTAATATTACTACTAATATGAGCAATAAAAATTATGATTGCAATAGTTCTAGTACTCGAGGTGTATATAGTGCCCAGATTTTTTATTTTAGTTTTGTACCTATTTATGTATTATATAGTTTTTATATACAGTATTATTTTTTGAAATTCTCGATTAAAATATTTTAACTAATTATTATTTTTAATTAAAATTAGATTTAAATACCACATTTACGAGTAACTATACCAACGATTTAATATTATATATTATGCATAATGTATATTTTTATATACAAAGTTAAATCTTAAAAAAAAAAAAAAACCATTAAAAATAAAAGTACATAGCTAAACTCAAAGTTAAGTTATTACTTATTTCTATAATATAATAATTATATAGTATAACATGTTTAATTAATGGATCTGTATATAGTATATATTTTGTATATTTTGTATATTTAAAATCGTTATGCAAGTATATACAAGTATATACAAGTAAAATATATAAATACGTAATAGTTATTAATAAGAAATTTATCTAAATAACCTTTATTGATATTAAATATAATTAACTTAATTAACATGTAATAATTTTTGATTCATTTAAAATTACAAAAATATTATATCACAATATTTTATAATTTTTTTGCTCACCTCTATTTCTTTTAACTCAGTGTTCTTCTTTATATTGTGATTGGATTCTGACCTACATTTTTTATAATATGTGTACCTATCGCATATTATCAAATAAATGTTTTAGTACAGAATTAGATTCTATAAAAAGTAACTACATATTATTTTATTATATTTATAATATCGTAGACCGTGGTTCATAGAATAAATAAATAAATAATGTAGCTTTTTATTTTCTGAATTATCCTCACGATCAAACGACCTCTTCTTTATCACAACAAAGTGAGCAGTCAAACTTTATAGTTTATTACAATAGATTTCAAAACCGATTACAAAATCATCAAAACCTACTAAATTCTACCTTAGTATCAAATTAATCTCTCTGAAAATCCCCATAACCGACTTAAATGATAGTAGTGCAGAGATCTTTTAACATGATAGGTATGCGATATTTTAGAAGCAGTATATACTATATACCGTCAATAAACGGGTTTCATTTATAATTCCTCTAATAGTCTCTTTAATTATATACTCTCCACCACTCTGTCACTCTCTCTCTCTCTCTCTATATAAATATGTTTATACGTTTATACGTTTATTGAACAAAATATAGTTATGATATTGTTATACTTAAATAACAAAAAACATCCGATTAAGTTCTTACATATAATATTTTATGATAATTAAATCCACCTACTAATGATAAAATTTCCGTTAGTTTCGATTGCACAATAGTTTTCAGTAGTATAAAAATTAGGCATAGTTTTTTTTAATTTTTTCAAATTTAAAATAGCAGTAACTTATGAACGGTAAAAATAATAAATATCCTTCAAGAGTTATTTAAGCTTGAGCATTTTTTTCGCGAATAGAGGGTGAGAAAATGCAACACTACAATGTTCATAGCAAGTAAAGTACTTTTTTTTTTAAGATTTAATTGAACTCACGCATTATATAGTCAGAATTTTTAACAAGAGGAATAATGAAATGGTTTGACTTTTTCTCACATAAGTTTTTATTAAATTACGTACCTATAGGTACAATTTAAGTGTGCGTATTTTGAATAGAGTAATAGAGTGGGTACCTACCAGTTTTCTCAAAGCATTTAGATTTTCTACTGGAACAATTCGAAACAAAAGGAACTAATTTTGTTCCCTTCCTTATAATATATTATTAATATTGTACGTACTTTTGTCCAAAGGTCACCATAACTCGTATCTTTTTTATTCGCACGCCGATGGCAGCTCAAAATTTGTACACGTGTAGGTATATATAGTATATACTTGGCACACAATATGAGTATACACCGGTATTGCTTTTGTAGAGTTTACACGTGGTGAATAATTGGGAAAATGACACTTGACCGGAGTCAGCTATTGCAGCTGAGCGTACCACTTGTCGAGACGCCGCTAATGTAGTTCCCATGCAGTCGATTATGATCACCGAAAAATGAGACGCCGTTTACATCAGACTCTAAACCGTTCATCTGGCGTCCTCGGGGGTGCAATGAAAAAACCAGAGAAAAAAATCATACGTTTTCAATAATGATTTATTATAGTATATTGATTATATTACAGATAATACTACTTAATGTTATATTATTATATGCTCCCCTTTATATTAAAATGAAATTGCGGTAGCTAACGGAAATCTGTAATTTTCATGTATATAATAAATATTTGGTATGTAGTATATATATTATTATATAATATAGAGGGAGGTGAGCGCGGGTATCTAATATATTGCACATAATTTATATCATTTTCAATGGATGAAAATGAAATAATGAAAATAACCAATAATTACGATCGTTATTTTGTATTAAACTTTATTTCTTGTTCCTAAACGGCTGATGATCATTACCGCGTAAAAGAAAATCTATAACCCACATAATTTTAAAATAAAATACATCAATTTTTTTTTTTTTTATCTCTGCTGCTACTATACCCGTGTACTCATATCCCATAATTACATATCCCATATCCGATATTATTTGTTATAAAAATGATTTGGGTCAACAGCACTTATTATTTATTATTATTATGTGTATCTATTAAACATGAAATAAATAGGTATGAAATCTTATTTTTAAACAAGTATGCTGCATGTCACATGCTCAAACTGTATGTATAAAAGCTGAAAGGTATTACAAGTTTAATGTGATGGCGTTTGTTTACTTAATACAAGTCTCAAGCCGTGATGGCTAAACGTATAAAAGCTTTAACTTCTATACTACGATAAAGGACACAAGACAAAAGCAGCGCAAAATTAACCCTTGTCATACCTACTTTATATCATATATATGATATTCTAAATACAATATCTTTTATTATAGAGCATACCTACACAATAAACGACGATACTGAGTTTAAAATCAATACGGAAAATCGAGTATTATAAAAATTAAAAATTTAACCCATAATGAATAGTATATTTGCGCATTTATTATTTAACATACTTTTGTTTATTTTTTTCAGAAATGTAAAAAAATTAACTTGAGAATGTTTATAGATCAATCGCCAAATACGTTGAGTATTAAATTGGTGGTGTATTGACGGATGTTTGAAAATCTATTAGAAACTATCTTATTTTTTATAATAAGTGTATTGTTCTATTTTAATAGATTTATAGGTTATAAAAGTGTCACCAGATCTAAGCTATTTCCTTTACTCTAATAAATATTTATTTAAGTTCCTTATATTACATTTTCATTTTGTACATTCAAAAGAAAATATGAAGTTCAAATTTATGGAAATTTACAAATTTTTGTAGCTGTTATTAAAAATATTTATAATTTTAAATTTAAAACAAGGATCCTTATATTAAATAGTTCTTACTAAAATCCACAGATCTTAAAAAATATATAGAATATTTTTTTTTTTTTATGTAGACACTATATTTTTCAAATTTCTTACAAAATTTAAAATTTAAACAAAGAGCAACAATTATAGTCTTACTGTCTTTTGTAAAGAATCAAAACTTTTATGTTTATTATTTTACTACACACAATGGAATTTCATAAATTATAAACTATTACATATATATATATTTTTTTCCTACGCCATTCTTTGATAAGTTGGTATTAATTCAAAAATTAATAACAATAATACATCATATAAATATTAAAATATAATATTAATTAATAATATAATAAATATCATTTTTTCTGAAAAAAATAATTAACCGTATGTTAACTAGATGATAAATCACTTTATACATTACAAAGTTTAATAATAATAATATCATAATACAGTATATAACAACACTTATAGTAATTAGGCTGATAAATTAAGCTTGGAATCATTTATTGCGTGCAATTATTTACCATTGAATACAAATTCAACACATGAATTGTATATAATAGTCATCTACTCAAAGACAATGTATACTTGAAACCTACTGTATGCAGATTGCAGAGCGTTACCCACTTACCACCTTTTTTAATTGTCTTGTAGTTTTCGAAAAAAATGTAGTTACATAACCAGGAAGTAATTGAATCTTTACCAAATTTAGACAAACCGAGCCCTATAATTAAAATAAGCTCAAATACAATAATTGTTCACGATAAAAATAATAGTAAGTACATTGATTAATCATAATCTCACGAAAGTTGATAAGGTCCACTTTTATAAACTGCACATTATATTATATTTTATATAATTATTGATGCTATACGTGTATATGCTTTATTATAATAGGCAATATTATGTAGAGATTAGCGTTGAGTACGTTTAGTTTGTTGATATTTATTTTTGAACACATCAAATTTCTGAATCCGCACCATATTTTCTCAAATAAGCATAAACAAAAGTGTATACAAATGCTATTTATTTATTTTATATTCGTATACACAAATGGTGGTTAAAACTGATGAAAAATACGAATAAGTATATTTTTTTTAAATTGGGCTAGCATTATTAAAAACGCATTACAATTGTTGAAAAAAGTTAAATATTCTTTTCAAAGTATTTAAATTTTTATTTTTTTATAAAAACTATTGAAAAATGTAACTTATAGTAAAAAAAATGTTAAATAGAACACACGACACACGAAGAGCAATAGCTAAACAAACAAAAATATTATTATTATATTGAATTTCTGTGGTACATAGCACAGAAAAAAAAATAAAATAAAGTTTTGTATAATTAATTAGAAAAAAGTTATTAACTGGATTACCACGGTAATGGAGTAGTGCATCAATTGTATATAATGTAAGACTAAAATATATAATTATAAATAAAAATAAAAAAGACTTCTGATAAACGTATAATTTCGTTTCAAAATAATTAACGTTTTATCAAATTTTATAATTTATAACCTTGAAAAATAAATGCTAATTAATATATAAATTTATAAAGGTAAAAAGGATGTGAGTAAGTATAATAATTGGTAGGAATATCTATTAAAATGATAATATATGAAATATAGTAACCTTGAGCATTTGACATCCAGTATTCATGTAATATTATATAGATTATTGACCTTTGCTTTGATCATTTTTATACGTGCATTTTTAACATAACCATATTTTTTTTATGAAATTTGATTTCAAAATAAAAAATAATTAATGCCAATACAATAGATATTACAGTTAACAGTAATAAATAAAATATGCAGGAAGCCCAGATTTCCAATTTTCCATACGAATTTATTAACTAAAGCAACATCGAATTGTTTTTATTGTTCATAAGAATGAATCTGACGAAGAGTTATAGTTGGATGCTTTGCTTACATTATTTAAATATGTTTGAATCATAGCTATTCACTTTAATTTATTTATAAAATAGGGAAATACATAATGTGTAAGGAAAATGTTTTTTGAATAAAAACTATTATTTTAAGTATTACATAATTGATTCATACAAACACGTTAAAATTGAATAAAAATAGAAATTAATAATCATATTAAATTCAATTTTTAAATAAAGCACATTTTTAGTATTGAAGATTCCTAAATACGAGTATATAGCTATATTAGTATTTAATTTTATATAATTTTAGATTAGAAAAATTATTTAATCAACTCATATAGTAATTATAATTTTATTATATCATATACTATTATTTAATAAGTTATAACTTTTATTAACCTTAAAGTCAATATACATCGAATGGTTTGAATAGGTATAAATATCATGAAATTATTCTAAGTATTTTGAAAATATCTTTGTGTATATCTATAGTAAATAATGTACGTACTAATGAAATACTTCAAGTCCTCTAAGAAAACTATTTTTTAAATTACATTAAAATAATTAAAATTACTTTTATTTGTTAAAATATGAACACCTATCCAATTTTGTTGCAATTTAAAGTTGAAATATCTATTAGAAAAATTTTGCAATTCGTCTTTAAATTGCTATAAAAACAATTTATATTACATACGAGTATTGCTTAAAAAAGTTTTCAAAATTTTGACTGAGCCCATTATTTTTTTCAAGATTAAAGAAAAATTAAAAAAAAAAAAACCAAAAATGCATAGTGTTCATAAAAAACTTAAAATTAATCTAAACGTTTTGAAAATTTAACTGTTTATAAAAAATGATACTTTAAAATAAAGTGGAATTTTTTGAATTTTTACAATCTTCTTTTTGAATTATTACAAAATAACAGACATTATTTGATTAAAAATCATTATTTTACTTCAATAAAAGAAGAACGTTAGACACTCGTTTAAAATGTAATATAATTGTACACAAAACTTTATTTTTAAATTCAATTAAAAGGAAAACTTATAAAGAATCTTGATTTCATTTTTTTTTTAATTCTTAACCATAAATTAATTTTTAATTTTAATAGGTATAGGTAATTTCATATTAACTTTATACTTAAATTCTTAAAAACAAACTAGAACTATTCATTTTTAATATTTAGATTATGAAAAAGTATTGAAAAAAAATAAAAATAAAGCACACATCATATTAAAATCAATACATTCAACGCTCCACTTAGAATTTTAAATGAGATTAATTAATTTATAAAAATCATATAGGTATAATACTATAGTATATAATATACATATATGTACATTTATATTTATTCTTTTATAATATAATTAAAAACTTAATTCAAATCATTAAAAAGTATAACACAAAGCAATTAAAATACCTTTATACTTAATAATTTTAAATTATCGACCACAAAAGTTTGTTATAATTAAATATAACCTCTAAAGTAATAATTTATCATATTGTTTGTATTGAGTGTAATTATCGAACGGTTAAACATCTTTATTTTCTACGTTTTAAAAATGTTTAGTTCTAAAAATAACACAATACCGAATCTTTATAGTCTTATAAATAATTATTCGTGTTATTATACCGATTATTTTTTTAAACCATTTTCTTTTGTATAGCAGTATTCATAGATATTTTTACTATAATCCATCCATCTATTAATACTTTAACTTTATTCACAATTCGAGTCTCTATGATTATATAAACATTTATACCTAATAACTACTACCTATTTCATCATATTTCATATAGTATAATGCCGAATTGCCATTATAATTTATCACTACTATGCTACAATAGCCAAAATGCAGTAATATGAAATTATTTAATAACAGCCGATCCCAGGTCGTTATCACTATTATTATCATACACTTTACATGATTTTGTTTAATTTTTTTTCCATTAATAAACTGGAATGAAACAAAAACAACTAAGTACCTATAAGAATACTGAGAATCAGTTAATATTATTATTGTTTAGTACTGACTTTTACGACCCACTTATGTATTAGATATTTAATTTTTAGCAGTCCTTGGTCGATAAATCAATCACGAACTAATTTTTTTTCAAAATTATTTCACAATTATGTGTTCTTATTGATAGTCGATCGTGAATAAACGATGTAAATATTTCCCTAAGCAGTCGACAGATATTAAATACGCTCTATAGTTTAATCAACGTATAAGTTATACAATACTAAACATCATTATATCAAATATTTTTTTAAATTAATGTAAGTATAATATAATAACAAATATCAATATTATTATGAACAAGTTATTAATTAACATAACATAATGTTTTTTTTTTTTTTTTACTTAATGCAAATCATGAAAAATGATACCATATCGTTATCATGGGAAAAGGCAAAGGTAAACTTTGTATCACATGATGGAGCCAATTTATTTTTATACCATAGAATCTATACTTCTATAGACTATAACATACACAATATGTCAATACACATAATATATAGTTCTGTACTTCTGTAGTAAACCTGCAATACAACTTTATGGGTGGGCTCATATATAGTGCTTATTATCTATACGTCGCGTTGTACTGGCACTGCAGTTCATGAGTAGGTATTAAATAAGCACTTATTGATTTGTTTGATGAAAATATTATCCCTGTGAATAATACATTGGATCGTACTCAGTGAAAATATTGTGCGTCATACAACTAAAATAGTTTGTTTTGAGTATAATATTTTTACCTAAAATTATCTAATTAAGTAGATACTTATTAATTATTATTTAAACATTAATTACTCGGAAATACGTCACATGAAAGTCTAAGAAGAATTTTTTAAACAAAAACACGCTTGGCCATTATTGATTATAAACAATTTTAATTATTTAGGTAGTCGTACAGATGTTTATGAAGAATCTTGATCAAAATATACCAAGTCGGTTTTTAGATACTATAATAACCAAAATAAGTAATAACTCTTTATAATACTAAATTAATTTACACCTCAGACTGGTCTGACAATCACCTCCATTGCCCTAAAGCTATACTTTATAGTGGCTATATACATAGTGGTTTTCAATGTACGGGTGAATGATAGTAAGATTAATTATAAGAAAGTTTTCGGAGAAGATGAGAATTTTTTGATAAAAATTTACTTTATATGCCCTTATAAATAAGTCTCTACAATCACCATATCTGTATTTTATTTATAATACGCAAACGTATAACTACATTTACAAAACATGATTTTTATAATTAAATTATTAAATTTCTAATTTTTAATTTTTTTTAGGTATCACTTAGACGAAAGACTGTTTGTAAATAAATATAGATATTTTTATTTCCTGATTATATTATACGACAACAAATTTGTGATCAACGAACACGTGTAAATGTTTTGTCAGGATAAATTATTTGAAACCCAACAAATAACTATACATATAATCTAATTTATATATTTTATTCTAAATATATACATATTATTTATATACCGCTTAGTTATTAGTAGTAACTAGTACGCAATACATAATGTGCAAATGCAAATATTAACGATTTTATAAATTGATAATACATACGTTCCAATGCTTGCAGTGAATACACGTATACTTGTATAAAAAGGGTGACTGATATGTTCTTTTCGTCGGATCAGAAGTGACGTGAAGTTTGCAATTATACGTAGGTAGGTATATTGTGCGAAACGGGTTTCGCCGGAATTTCGTTGCACTGCACAACATTTTATGCATTCGCGAGTTGTATGTTCGAGGCTCGTCGAGAAATCGAACGGCGCGGCGGTCAATGAACGTAAAGAAAATGATCGGCAGCCACAGTTTTCTATTATTATTTCACTTACGGAAAACATCATATACCACATTTTCAACTATTTGGTAGCTTGTGGTTATGAAAGCAGAAACTCGTTTGTTATAATATGGTCTCGGTGGAATATTGCCTGGAGACTCACAGTTCACACAATACACCGCGAAAACGTTAATAAGTGCAGATTTCTGTGGAAAATTAATTTTAAAATTCATAATCATTTTTAATATAGTCAAGTTATGAAAATAATTGTGTTGATGATGAAATGAATGTGATAACTGATTTAACATGACGTGCCGATGTTGGATTTCCACTGCATTCGCTTATGTGCGTATGTATAGAGGTGCATATAAATCGGCCATTGCTAAGATTGATTGGTATCTGTGATGAGCTTTTCATTTTTTCATTGTGTTTATATGTTCTTATAATCTTATACCATACGATAAGCCACGTTACCGAGTTTCTGAATAGTGGACGCGTAGTTCAACGATTTCGTGTACACCGCGATCGTCTATGATATTGATAACAAAATATGCATAATTTATTAATTATTGATATCGATTGTATAACAATAGGTAATATATCTGTAAGCACGTACCACAGAACGCATTAAGTAGAAAAACATCACCTAATAAAATCGACTTTCTAGCTGACTATGGAATTTCCTTCCGAAAACCGTGGTATCCGGTTTCCAACTGAAAAATTCAGCTAATCACAGCGTCAAATTTAATTTTTGGAAACTACGGTATACGTTATCACTGAAATCACCAAGACGGAACAGACATAACATGAATGTATGATGTAGTAAAAAACTCTTCCGCGACATCGGCCACAGTTTAAAATTCGACGACCGCCGTAGGTCCGTCAGCCTGGCACCCCGAATTCAAAATTTCGACCTCAAACCTTTTTAGATAATTAGTAACTAATTTGTAACAATTTGTAACGCAAAAATTAGAATTTGTAACACAAGATTTACCCCCGAAAAAAGGGGTAATTTTTTCGGGGTGCCAGGCTGACGGACCTGACCGCCATTCCTATTAGAGATTTACGTCGTTTAAGGTATATTTTAATTATGTAGTCAATGTGTTCAGTGATATTTTTCACCGTCGACCAGTTAAGTACAAAAATTAACTGTTTCCTCCACGACCACTATATGTGCTCGTACTATCCGATTCTCGAATGGTTAAAGTAGAAACGGAATTAAAAAAAAATATATAATAGATAGAATTATCACTAAGCTGTGTGAAAGTTTATGCTATAACCTGTCCTTTCCTCTGCATATTATGTCGTACAGTTCGTTTATCAAACGGAATATTTTTAACAAGTCCATATTGTATTATAATGTATAACAGTGCGCACATTCAGAAGAAGAACGAAACACCTCAAAACTTGACCAATTTGAGTTGAGCTTGTATTCTAAAAAGTCGTATTTTACTAAATTAATTGCTAAAACAACTGAAGTCGAATTCATATTAGGTTAATGTTTAGTATGTAACTAGATCGTTTTACACTTTTAAAATTAATAAATTATTTTTAGTGAAAATCGGCTTAAAACTCAGATAAGCCGTTTTGTTTGTTTGCATTTTGAAACTATGTCAGATAGTTTAATCGTTCTATAATACCAAATAATAGTGTAGAATATTGGACTTACATAGCTAATTATTAAGCAGATAGTGCACCCATTATTATTAGATTTAATGTTATAATTCAGTGAATATGGCAAATTGTGAATACCATATCAATGGTCATCGTTTCATCAAACTATTTCAACAATCTACATACAATATTAAATTTGCGCGTGTTTATATTTGGTAATATTTTATGACGTTATAACGTTGTTGTCGTATTAGACTGCGTGTTAAATATTTCAGATAAGATGATACGAATTGTCAAAGAAAAAATGAAAAATAGTGTTCTAAACAAAGATTTTAGAGGTAAACTTCAGAAATAAAAATCACTTGACCTGAATATTAAAGAATCTGTATAAAAACACATACAATTATATCCGACTATCGAATCATATTATCTTAGAAAGCAGATAACAATAACTTATATCTCTGACAATTATTTAAATGTGGCAAAAATTTGTAGAATGTATGTTAATATTGTAAAGAACAAGGTATGCAAAAATGGGTTAATCTTGCGCTTTGTATCATCATGTTTTTAACTATAATTATAATATTCGTTTTTTTTTTTACCAAGAAAAAAATTATGTAATACCTGTGAATCCTACAAAAACACAAAAAATAAAATTGATGAAACAAAATCAATGCAAATAATTCATCTTTCAAAAAAAAAAAAAAAACGCTGTTAGTGTGGAAAAAACGAAATAAATAAAGAGCAATCGATGGTTTTCAACACATCCCTTGTTTTGATTTACAAGTTTTTTTTATTGCACCTGATGGCAAAATTTCAAGTTTTTACTACAAATAACAATTAGTGACCTATAACTTTACGATTTATAACATGAAAAACGTTGAAGGAACATGTTACGTCTGTAACCTAACAATAACAAATTGGGGTGCAAATGAAATTGGTACGTGCTTACAGGATTTTATTTGTAGTAAGCTAAATGGTACTGATAATTATTTAATAATTACAATATTTTTCTCTGACAATTGTTTAGGACAAAATAAAAATTAATTTATTGCAAGTATATATTTTCACGCATTATTAGAATTAAATATCAATACAATTCGTCACAAATTTCTAATAGCTGACCACATTCAAAACAAAGGCAACACTATATGCACTCACTAATAGAATCTAAAAAAATTGGTAATCCGAAGTGGTCCAACCTATGTACAATCTCAATAGGCTCCAATTATTAAGTCAACAAAATAAATAGGAAAACCATTCTCTGTAAAGGAAATTTTAACCAGAGATTTTTAAATTTAAAAGATTTAAGCAAAGAAATTGGTACAAATTTTAACGTAAACGCATAAATAGTGAAAATAGTTCTTTAGAATAATAATAAGGAAATTTTCGTTGACAAAGAAAATCTATTCACATTGAAATTAAGAAATACATTCAACAATACCTATTATCAAATAGTAAAGGTGATTAAAATTTATTATAAAAAATGTTATACATTTCATAGAATTTAATTTTTTTAAATTACATTATTAATAACAATTTCAACACTCCACGACTTAAAAAAGAGTGTTTTTTCAAATTAAGTGTCACACAAAAATTATGTAAGTAAAACTTAATACTTCAATAATCATAATACTATAACCATTATAACAACATTTAGATATTTAATTTTTTTTTTTTATATATTATATTGTGGCTTGGATATTTTTTATTTATATAAAATCATAATAAAATAGAGTTTACGTAACGCAATAATTGCATAATTCACTAATTAGATATAATTATATTTAAACTATATACTCAGTATTGTAACTAATTATTTTAAACTTATCAAATATTTAATATACTTTTTAAGTGTAAAAGAAACATAATAAAATAGATAATTACTTAATATTGATAATACTTTTTCTCTTACAAATGGAACCAACTAAAAAAAAAATAATAAAAAGTTAAACAGACAAAACTAATTTTAATTTTAAACCCAATTACATTTTTTTTTTTTTTAACTAGTACGATTCATATTTTATAGAGTAGGTATAAACGTAAATCTGAATTAAATAGTGTTAATGTAAAGTAAGTAAAATAAAAACTTTTATTTTCGTTTTTAGCCAAGTATAAGTATTCCTACTGTACCTCATATTCTATAATTGATAATTTTGAGTTGTGTTCTTCTAGGTGTGCGAGTAATGTGCAGTGCGACAAAATTTCAACACGACAAGTTTTGTACATATCTATGTATTAGGTTATATAGTATTTATAATCAATATCGTATTACGCATGTAATTAAATAAAGCAAGTAATACGAGTACAGTACAACTTTACCCACCAATAAATAAATTTTTTCGTAGATGTCACTATTTTATTGTCATTTATTGGTAGTTCTAACTTATTTTCAACGAAACTTTCATCATTCATGTATACATTGAAAATGATACCTGTTAACGTAAAGTAATGAAATTTTAGATTTTAAATGTCACATATAATTTTTAGTGAATTCCTAAGTATATAATATGATTACAAATTCCCATAGTCGTACATACATTTTGAAAGAAAGTAACCTTATATTTTAAAAACAATAAACATTTCTTTGCCTCTGTTTATAGAATCTATAATTGCTAGATAGTTTCAATTATTATTTGTCAACGGTCGATAGCCTTTTTTTCCTAAATTCCAGATTCCAAAAATGGTGAAGAAATACGTTTAACAACTACTTAACGTACATTTTATTTGAAAAAATGATCGTTAACAATCTCAAATTTAATATTTTAAAGTTAAATTGCAAAAGATAGAATGTAAATATATATTATTTTTTAGAAACTAAAGAAATTTGAAACTTAATACAACTATCTAATTCATTGAATATTAACAACAAAAATTGATTTGGTCAGTATACAGTTTGAATATTCTTAAAACAATAATACATAAAATATAACAAATATTATTATGATATAATTAACAATTAACAATAATAATATTTTTAAACCATCTTAGTATAATGACACTGTGATGTGGTGTATTATAGTTCGTATACATCTATACCTATTTTACGTTATTTTATTATTACTAATATATCCTGGATGACTATTACATTGAATGTGATTTTTATGTACCTATTCAGTTACAAATGTACGTCATAACAAACATGCAATAAATAATAATACATTCTTGCCGTTTGGTATTTATAATTATAAAAATCCGATTTTTAGTGTATTTCACACAGTTACAACATATTATAAAGTATATACATATATTTTTTGGCATATATTACATATTACTACCTACGTATTACTATGTACCTACCTACTATTCTATACCCATAATGTAAATTCACATTGATTTGTGTCAATATTCTTTTATTAAAATGGTTAAAGAAAAAAGTAAAACCAAACTAATCGAGTAAATAACGGTTTACTACACATTCTGCAAATACGATGTATTGATATGTATAACAAGATTTTTGGACCCATCTATGTATTTGGCAATTATTATTGCCATGTTTATTTGGTTGTTGAGTTACTTCGGTAACAGCTGGAGTTGCTGTTTGTATGTTGTTTATTCGTCGCACATTTGTCTCAAAGACAAATATTAATTTTCTTAGCGAAACACCTCCTCCCCTTTTTGTGTATTGAATTCATTTCAGAGGAAAAAACATATAACTAATCACTTTCAACTCCTATACACAAAATATACATTCATCTATATATATAATAATTATATACATATATATTGTATATGTATACATAACTGTCTTAGTACTTATAATATATATTGTAAATATACATTTTATCTAAACAAGTAACTATAAGGTTAATGAAAAATATCGTTATATTAATACAAAATAAGGAAAGTACAGCAATCAACGAGTATAAATGATGCATTGATGCATATATTTAAAGTTAAAATTTGTACGTAATAGGTATTGAATGTAAATAAATGTGTTTATGTATAAAATTTTAACAAAAATAAAATAAAATATTTTATGAGTAATAATACCCAGAATATAGTAATATTATTGACTCGACTGCTTGAAGACTTTTTAATGTATAATTGGATTTTTAATAAATATTACATACCGTTATAAATCTAAAAGATTTAATGCATATAAATAGTACTAAAAAACCAAAATATTTTGACATAATTTACCATGTTTAAAAAACATTAATATAAATATTTGGTGAAAATATAATGCATCGAAGGTTATTAATTTTTGAATAACTTCAAAATAACAAAATCGATATCGTCAAAAACTGGAATTGTATAAATACTCTTGTTTTTTAAATTAAATAAATAAAATAAAATAATTTTTTAATTTATTCTGATTATTTTTAAGACTACTAGGCGTTTTTTATATTTCTAGTGGAATGAAATATCTACATATTCTACATCTGTATGACTGTATTGATATTAAAATGATGTGTGTGTTTATTGTGTTTGAAGATAATTTTTCTACTAGAAAAAGTATTCCAGTCGTTAACTTTGAGGATAATTTCTAGTAACAAATTAGATTTGGTTAGTACTTTTAGGTCAGGTTATTTTCAGTATTTTTTAAAGTAGTCAAAAAATATAAAGAGAATATTTGAGATAATGAGATACACTCTATTGGTACTTACAGGACGTTAAAGCGGTTATTTGATGTATTTTTTTTTTTTTTTGCTTTTTTGAAGCATCTGAGTATAAACTAAATAACCATAAACCAATTCGATACTAGAAATCACTTGAAAAGTTAAAAATTAATGCACTTTTACTTCAAAAGATAATAACTGATGATTGATCTATAAAACAAAAATCATAAATAATTGTAAACTAATACATTCATAAAACTTAAAAGTGGTGAAAAAAAGATTCGCTAACAAACATAAAGTACAAATTTACTATTGTATTACTCAATATGGTAAATAACCAATTAGACGAAATGATGAAAGTTTAAAATGAGGAGACCTGGTTACAAAAGACATGAAGCTGATCGAACAGGACACATATAGTAGAGTCTTAGCCTTTATAGGAAAAAAATTCCATGATATTTGTCAGTTTGGTCTTGAATACTGGCAACTACTAAGAAGACAAAGAAATAAAACTAATGTATTTTTTGCTCCGCTCAGAATTTTAAAAATCAATCGAAAATGATAATGTTTTATTATTTATTTTGGACTATTTATATTAAATAGATAACAGTTAGCCGTAGTTTAATTAGCTTTTGAGTCTTCTTAAACTTTGTTAAATATTGCAATTATTGTTTAAAATTCAAACAAATATTAAATAATTAAATAATATTATTTTTCAACATACCTAACTCAAAATAAATAATAATCATATATCATATATTGAAAACTAACCTATCTAACCTAACTTATTTAGAATTGTTTTAATATAATATATAATAATGACCACAGTAATAAATTATTTTGTTTCTGTAATGTACTATTAACATTTATTTTATAACATATTGTACTAAATGTATTAAAACTATTTCATATCGTGCCACATTGCAAAAGTATAGGCCAGGAAGATCCGAAAAACCGTTTAACTACTGTTTGAAGAAGATTTAATACATTTAATATAATTTAAATTAAAAGAACATTGAATGTTGTAATTTAAACCACCTAACAAGTGTAATGTATGCATATATTATTTTTCTTTTAAGTGGCGAATTTGTGTAAAAATATTAAACTATAATTTATCATTTGTGCACATTACACAAGTTTTATTAATTTTATTGCTTTAATTTCAAATACCTTCATAGATTATTTTATCTCACTGATTAATGATTCTTAACCAAATCGCTTTCATGTCACCGTCCACATCAAATCAAATCACATACATCTGGTACGTTCTTCGATATAAAAATATTTTTTTTTTCAAAACACATTTAATGGATCCGCATCAGCTAAGATATAATATATTATGTAATGTAATGGTGATACTTACATTTTTAATGGTACGAATCTTTATATTTATATTGACCAGCCTATATTATTATAGTGTATATCGTCTTCTCCGGTTAAGTTTAACGAAAAGTGTCTGGTTTCCAAAAAATTAGGTACAAGCCATAAAATAAAGATACGATAATGTACATCAGTTACCGTTCATCTTTATGGTTCACGTACGTATATACAAATATTATTCACATAATATTCTATGTATAATATACACAACTTCACATGCCATATTTAAGATTTTATTGTATTACACACAGACGAATAGATAAAACATGATCCGATTGGTTCGTAAAACTAATGTTATCTAGGTAAAATAGTGGCATAACACATTGTATGATGATGTTAAGAGTATATCGTAAATATTAGATAACCATTATTAAAAATTACTATGGCTGAATTAAAAAAAAAAAAAAAAAAAAAAAAAAAAAAACAATTAATAAAACAATATACGTTATGAGTGTTAGTGTATTTATTTAAATGTACATAAATAAATGTATTTATATCAAATAAAATTATAAATAATATTCCATAATAACCATACCATTTTATAAATTCATATTCGTATCTATGTTACAGTTACAATTAGCTGTTTATTGGTTTGTATAATAATCTTAAATTATTCTTGGAATTTTAATTTTTCGTTATTGATGTTAAAATAATTTATTGTTTTTTATCAATTATTATCATTTATAAAACACAACGATATAGTATTATCATTATTGTTTATCCGTTAGAATTATTTTGAATATTATATATTATAGATATCGTCAATTTCAGGTGGGACTGATAAAAATTGAACAATATTATATCTATCTGGAATACTATTATCATCTATATTTTTTGTTGTTTTGATTATTTTCTTATACTCTATAATTGGACCGCTATTTGTGTTTTTTATTATATTGCTGCTAGTATGCATAGTCTTGGATCTTGAATTAACTGCACTCATTTGATTAAACTCAGAAGTTTCATTATCACTGTCTTGTTGTATTTGAGGTGAAATTGTGTTTATGTTTATCTGGTTCGCTTGCCCGGACTGACTATCCATAAATTCAGGACTAGTTGAGTCTATCTTAGAAAAATCAGCATAACTATCTTTATTAAATGAATATGGATATGGGGATTGTAATGGAGGAGATGATGATTGTTGATTTTGATCAAAGTGTTTTTGATAGCCCCCGTTATAAAATTGTCTAGATTCAAATGAATTAGCTTGTTTAAATGGACATTTTCCGGGACCTCTACGGGGATCGGGACCTCTACCAGGACCGGGGCCTCTGCCGGGACCGGGACCTCTACCGGGACCAGGAGCTCTACCGGGACCGGGAGCTCTACCGGGACCGGGACCAGGACCTAAATCAGGTGGTCCGAAATACTGTTCATTTGGTATTTGGTATTCTAAATATTGATTTAATTTATCAACATTGGATAAGTGATGATCATCAATCTGTTGACTTCTAGTTTCTCCTTGTCTGTTCAAAGCTGTTGTTTCGTCTGATTGATTGTCATTAGATAATTTGTCTATTCGCTGATCTGACATCATATCAAAAATTAAATTTGGTGGCGGTTCACGCCCCATGAACGGTGGTGGTGATGATGATAATCCGTTAACGAAGTCATCATTATTTTTCATTGGTTGTTTATCCATAGAATTACTTAAACTATGACTCCCTGCACTAAAATTTTCTTTTGAATAACTACTTCGGTTACTTTCACTACTATCTCTTTTATTTAACCTTCGCTCTTTTGAACAATGGCACGACATTTTTTTCTTCATAGATTCTTCATCTGATTCACTATCTGAAGATGAAAAAGAATCGCTTTTTCCTTTTACATAACTATTTGATGAATAATATCGAGAACTTCCTCCATTTCTTGCTTTTGATGATCTTGTCTTTTTATAATTACGACTATTTTTAACTTTTCTTTGTCCATTATTTACTTTTCTATTTCCATATGACATTTTTTTTGACCTACCACCTTTAAAGTTTTTGGTTCTACCATTTTTTTTTCCTTTCTTTCTTGTGATCTTGACATTACCAGACTGGGGTATAAGAACATATTTATTATTCAAGTTATCGGAAGAAATTATATTACCATTATACTTATTTTCTGAAATACCATAATAGTTAGCATTATAATTATTATTTAAGTTAGTATCATAACCATTCTTATAACCATAACTATAACTAAGACCATTGTCATTATCATTACCATTGTAATTCGAAGATATCATAGCATTTGAATTTATGTCGTTCTTTGAATTAGAAATTTCATCGTTAATATTAAAATCTATCTTGGCATCATTTAAATCCCCAAGATTAATTTCATCAGCTGCCCTTTCATTTTTTATTATTGTTGTTTTGGTTTGTACAAACGAGTTTGGATTTTGGGTAACTTCATTTTCAGATACTGAATTTCCAAGGGCATTAAATTTGTTAAAACGAGTTTGTTCTATCCTAGATGGGATTCTTTGATTATATGCATTATTATTAGAATTATCTCTGTCAATATTTGTAGTAGTTACTGTATTATACCCTAAAGGGTTTGTCATTGACGATACAATATTATTTGAAGATGCATTTTCTGTATTAAATTGTATAGAAGATTTATTTAAATCATTACTATCATTGTCGTCATCTATACTATGTTGTTTTATTATTGTAGTTTTCGTGCGTCTGTAAGAACCTAGTGGCTTAGAAGACATTCTTTTAGATTTATTAATACCATTTCCATCGATATTATCTTCTGTCATTGAAACTGTTTTTATTTTACTATTTCCTTCCATTGAATTTGATTGCAAGGAACCTGAACCTTCAGTTCCGTCATTGAAATTTGAGTTAATTGAACTCATTGTAGATATAATATGATTTGGAGGTATTCCGTCTAAGCTATTTTTTGTACTAAATGATTCGTTTAATTCATTTGCTGGACTTCCACTTGTAGTTGTTTTCACTACTGTAGTATGCATTATGTTGTTTCTATTACCTTGTAGATTAGAAGTTTGTTGTAAAGGCATAGGTGGAAAACTAATGTTTTCCGCGTGATCCATTTGTGATAAAGTTTGAGACTTCGACATTGAATTACCAATTCCGTTTCCTTTCAATTTACTTTTACTGTACATATCATTCATTGATAAATCGGTTTCTGGGGAATTATTTCCATCATTATCAGATTGTTTTATTATTGTTTTTTTTATTACTTTCGTAAAAGTAGCTGGTACATTAGAATTTTGAATAGTAGGAATTGAGTTGGAAAATATTTCGTTACTTGCCTCTTGATTTGTATGGGATGTTTTTGCGTATTTAGTTATTGTATCTCCATTATGTTGAACTAATTCAACTCTATGAATAATATTGTTATTATTTGATATAGGACCAATTATATCATGTAAATCGTCTAAGTGGTCTAAATGATCATCTAAGTGATCAGAGAATGGTTCATGATCAATGTCACTGTCGCCTTTGCATAGTGTCAGTAAGTTTGATATCAGCTATTCAGAAAAAAAAGTTTAAATATGGTTAATTAAATAAATCAATGTTTTAAATAATTATTTAAAATCTTAAAAAACTACAAGAATTTTAATTTGAATTGTTTCATTTATTAAAAAAGTTGAATGTATTAATCATATTTTTTCATGCATTACCTCTAGAATAAAAAATATAGTATATTATAAATTACCTCATCATCTTTACAAAATTACTCAACTTGTATAAATGACTTTTGAACTACCATAGAAACTAATCAAAGTCCATACAATCCAAAATATAATAATATTATAAAATTGTTATGTTATAAATATATTTCTTTTTCTACTTATTTACTCTATGTTCATAAAATAATTTGATTAATTAAGTAAAATTATTGAAATGAATGCGTAATTAGACATTTTGTAAATTTATCACAAATATAACTTACTTTATTCTATAGATATTAAAATATAAAAAAATACATGGTAAATATAAGAATTTATTAACTTACCAGTATCGCCGTAATTAAGTACATGTTAGTTCTAATTTTCATTGTAAGGATGTTGTAATTATAAACTAAAACTGTTTGAAAATGTGGTATTTCGGTTTGTTATATTGTTTAATAATCGATCCACATTTTTTTTTTTTTAATGTTAACGAGTCAATGTACATCAATTATGACATAAGTATTTCATTAATTATTGACAAACAAATGATTGAATAAATAAATGACTTTATTAAGCACACTGTTGGCACACTTGCATGATAGTTTTAATTACCAGATAGGCAGTTAAATGTGCACCTATCTATTTTATGTGGATTCAAAATCCATATCATTAAATATGATTGAACTATATCATTTGCAGTTTAATCAAATTTATTTATGATTATTAATAGACAATAGTACTTATAGTTGTTACATAATATTTGTTAAATATGTATACTAACACAAAATGAATTAAATAACAGAATTAGTAACATTACATTTTAAATATTTAATGGCACGAAAAACATATTTCTGAGAGCATAACTTTTATATTTTTAGTTTGCTAAACATATTAAATTTTAAATCATTTAGTAAATTAAAAAAAAAAATAGTTTCTAATCCTATATTTTGAACAATTTAAGGATATGTAAACAAATTAAAACATTTTTTTTTCTTTTGTTATTTAAATGATACTTTTTACAAATATGAAATATTCAAAAACACGAATAACATATTATACAATAAATTATTATTTAAAGTTTTTTTTTAATAAATTTAATTCTCAAGTATTTTTTTATAGCAGGTGCATATTCGTGCTTAAGTTCCTGGTACAATAAATGCATTACATTATTTTACTTTGTATAAAATAGCTTTACCCGTTCCCGTTGTTACATGATTCTATAAAAACATTGTGATAAAAAATATGTGACATATTTTTAATTAATGATTGTTTCTGTTAACATTTTTCATTACATACAAAATGGTTTGATTAAAAAAAATAATAATAATAAAATGTAATATTATACCTAAAATATTATATTTTATATAGATAACAATTAATAACGATTAATTCTTATAACTCGTTTAAAACAAAATAATAATAATAAATAAATACTATAGCGTGAAGTAAATATACTTGAATAGGAATACCTGGTTTTAATTATTAAAAAAAAAAAAAATGCAACCAAAATGTTCTTTTTTATCCGCATGACTTTGTTTTATCGATACTCAACATTAATGACGTATACAAATACAATATAGATATCTGATTATAGTAGTTATAACAATAAAACTGATGATTATATAATGTAGATATCTTTGTTATAGCTAAACGTTTGAATATTTTAAACCATTTTACTAGCATTTCTCTTATGTTTAGAATATATTTAAACTTTGTACAATACAATGTGTTTGGCAAAGTAATAACGATATACACAAGTTTTAAAAGTTTCATAGAAATATTAGAAATAAAATATCCGATAGATCAATATCATTTAGTAAATGTAAATTAGAATATACCTATACTCAACGATAAGTCGATAATATTCATATTATTTGAATTTCTTACTTATGTGTAAGTAGGGAAGGTTTATGTATTTTCCTATTTTCCTTTAACACAATAAATAAATCCTATTAATTTTTAATAATCTTTCTTTTTTGAAAAATAAAAATCATAATTCATCATTGTAATATACTATAATTACATAATATAATCTTATAAAAAAAAAAAAAGTCCAAAGTCCCCTCCCCCTGTGTATCGTTTAACTAAAGGTAATACGTTAAAGCTTAATAAAAATGAAAAAATGATTTTTTTTAATCAAAGTTGGTTTGTTTGAATAAAAATGTTTAAATACCGGGTAGCTGTATATTAAGAACACTTTAATTTAAGATCCTGGAATTTTTAAGTGTTGTAATAAGTGGAATTTATAGCTTCATTACAATATGTATTTGTTTATTCAAATACCTGTTTTTTAAAATAGTAAATGTCCTTCAATTCTTATTGGTTTCATGGATACTGCAAGTTTGGTGTAATTTTTATTTTTAATGTTTGCTGAAATGAGTATGATAGAGTTACCACTCGTGTTATTCGTTAATTTTTATTATTACAAGCATATTTAATATTTTATTTTAAAGTCTAAAAACTACGAATCATGTAAAACTGTTGGAGTTTAAAGGACATTTGATTTTACTTTCAGTATTAAGCACTATTATTATTATTATTATTATTATTATTATTATTATGTTTAAGAAAAAGTTTATTTTAACGTCTATGATGTGTATTCGATGTAACTATTATTTTCTAATTAAGTACCTATTGTTTCGTCAAACATGTTAAAAATAAGTAAAACGTAACTTGGTTTTGAATGCCTATAGAATTGAAAAGATATAATATATCTTGTATCGTTTTTTAAATGTATGATAGTACAGAACTATTTGTCATATAGCTACCACTTGTGTAATTATATTGACTGTTCAGTTATAATTTTACGAAAAATAATATTTTCAGATGTCAAATCTTAAAGCTAAAATAAATGTTATTAAAATAAAAATCTGAATCTGATTGAATACTCTTGGTAATATATATTGTTATTTCAACGCTAACGGCTAATTAAATTCTTTTGTTCGTCTAGACATAATCATTTTTATTTAAATAATATCCTACTCGCATAATTTTTTAACGAATATTTTAATTATAAAACACAATTATGATTCATTTATGTATAATATTTCAACTGTAAAATAAAGTAAAAATAATTACCTGCATTTTGAATTTATTAAAATAATGCAATACATTTGATTATAACAAAGTTAATGTAACATTCGCGATTAATAAAATATTTTTTATAATAATATAATAATACAAGTACCTGTATGAAGTAACGTATGTGCCAGGTTAAATTTGGATATAATAGAAAACTAAATTCATTTTGTGTACTAAAATGGAGTTGGTAGCTGGACAATACTGATTTAATCGTCACATTAGCAGCTACATTTATCCGTTAATAGTTCTTGTACTGTTTCTTCTATGGCCTATTTAATGACAAGAATATAATTTAAAAAATTAATTCAATATTAACTATTTATATTATTATTATTATTATAACTCAAATCATGATTGATTTAAGTTTACCTTTTATATACTTAGTTGTATTTATACATTTGAAATCGGTTTATTATATCATAATGAATTATGATATTTTCTTTATAATTTTAAGATAGGTCTATTTGTATATTGTATAAATTATTAAGTCAATCTGTATTTAAAAATTAAATAATAATTGCGTAGCCATACAGGTTGAATTTAATTTTATCGTTATTTTATGATGAAACAATTTCTCTTGATTAATAGGTTCATCATTTAAAAAACAAAAACCAAACATTTTGAACAAATTTTTGTTCTTAATCGTAAAAATCTTAAGAAAATTAATTTCTGATTTTTGTAAAAGAATATTTGTACCTATATGTTAAATTTTAATATTATTACTATTTACTCTACTTCTATTACTATTCTTAAAACGACTACCGTAAAGAACATAAATTAAAATTAATACTTACATCAAAACTGTCTGTTGCCGAATATCGTTGAACAGGATATCCGTGTCTGTTTACTACAAATTTTGTAAAATTCCATTTAATAGCTCTGAAAAATATACACGCTCGTTATTAACTACTGAAGTCTGCAGTACAAAAAATATGATGAATACAAGTTTTGGCTGCATTACTCTGTACTCAAAAACCCTGGTAACTTCTTCTTGAGAAATCTGTACATCGGATGTTGTGATTCGCCATTTACGCAAATTTCCGAAAATACTTCAAATTCAGGATGACATTTTGCCAATTCTTTCGCTGCGGTATTCCCACCAATATTCTATTATGAGTATTATATACAAATATTATTATTAATGACTTAAATATTTTAAAATTCTTTAAATTCCTTATTTTTTTACTGTAAATTAACTTGTATAGATACTTTTTTTTAAATCTTTTATGTACTTAATTTAAAATTCAAATGAGAATTTTCACAATTATTAAAATTTGTATACTAAATATAATAGTCATTAAAAATGATTTTATATAAATTTAAAATAAATTAAATGTTGAATCTAGTATTTTTTGAATTTTAAACAATTTTAACAAGTTACAAATGTTGAAATATTAAGTAATACTAATGATTAACACTTTAAAATAATTATAGCTATCCATAGCTTTCAAACCCATTATCATGGATCATACAATATTAATTATACAAAGTTAAGTAACTCAAAACTACTCTTTCAAAATTTAATTATGATACATCAAAATTTTCCGAAAATTGTATATTAAATATCTTATTGTAAAAAGGGTACATCTCATTTGAAAACAGAAATTTGTATCGCAAAAAAAAATCTTAAGAATTTAAAATATGGTACCTAATTTTCAAGTTTATTTAAAAACTCCAAGAAAAAATATTATGAAAAAACTGCATTATTAAAAAAAAAAAAAAAAAAAAAAAATAGAATAATCGCCCTCGACGATGTATATATTTTAACTGAATTAGGATTATTTTGGATTTTTTATTTGTTAATAAGTATGTTTTGGCATTGTATAGTTTTCTAAATTGTTTAAAAAAAAAAAAAGATGTTTTGGAGACTGGATTTACTTACATAAAATATTAAGAAAGTAGTTTTTAAATAAAACAATTTACTTGGTACATCCAAAATTTAAAAACGTAAACTTTATCTATACCAACATATCAGATGATAATTTTACGACAATTGATGATAACAATAATTTATATTAATTAATCTAACATGTGGTTTATAATATAATCTTACCTCAAAGAAGTCATTGCTAGGAAATATTAGTATCGTTAAGCCTTGATCCTTGTACTTTTTAGACATTTCGGAAAGAGCACACACGTTTTCGTAGGTGAAACCACATGTGGACGCGTAATTCACAATGATCAATACTTGTCCACTGCAATCCAAATATGTATATTTTATGACCATGCATTATTATATGTACCTACTAGTTACATCAAGTGGTGTGTATTATTATACATATTTCGGTAAAATAAGGTCTTTCAGTATGATTAAATATGAATTTTATTATTATTATTTTATTTTTTTTTTTGAGAGGAAGGAGTCATATGTCAGTAACTCATTAACACAATATAATATGTACTTATTCTTCATTTTGACTTGGCTAGTTAAGTGGCTTAAGATCACAAATCGGACCAATTTCTTTCTGCTTTTAACATATTATATTATGTACATTATACAGATTACAAAAAATTTAAAAACTACGTGGCAGTGGCACGCACTTACGAATATTCATTCAAGCAAACGTCCTGACCATCGAGGTTTTGTACAGTGTAACCGTAAATGCTGTTTGTGTAATCTTCCGATTCGGAGATTTCATATGAAGAAAAGTCGATGTCGGATTGTAACGATTCAGAAATATCGACCGACTGCGAGGAATCCCATTTAAGAGGGTTTAATGTTTCGAAAATGTCAGCAGAAATTGGCGCTGTCTGTAATGAAAATAAATACATGAATAACCCGTAAAGTATCTTATTGGCATAATATGGTTTCAGAATATATTGTAAACGCTCACGGATAATGCGTGAGGATATTTATATACCTCTGAAGCTCGGAACCTATAACAATTATCCGCGGCGTATAGAATGTTCTGATCATACGTAGGTATTAAAATTAAATAACATTAAATATATTAAAATTATACTCGCATGTAGTTTAATAAATATTGATTGGAGAAATAACTAAACATTTTTCACTACTCTAAAAAATATTTAGTTCATTATTGAGCTGTTTATATAATAATATGTACCACGATTCTATTTACACCATTCTAAGTGTGATACAACTAAGTCTATTAAGACTATAACATTCGTAAGTTGCATATCACATACATTATGATGCAGTTTCTGGCAAAAATTAATTCAAATTACCGAATTACAAAAAATTAATAGTATTAATAGCAAAATGCATATACGTGTATAATATAACATAAGACCCATAAAAATAGACGCTGGTCCATCGGTATCTTTCTCTTAGAATTATTTTTCATATATCTAGGTACCTGGACAATGATTTTATTATTGAATTTAAATTCGACGTATTAATTGTGTATACTGACCTACTCAATGACAAGCCATAATATAGAAACCGGGCTTATTTGTTTTGCCATTTTTTGTATTGCAGGAAACGTTTTAAACAGCTGCAAATACTGCTACACATACAGGCGAAGGCATATTATTCGCCCATTCTATTTAAATAAAAATTACCGTGCATATTTTTTTTATTTTTTTTTTTTGACCAGGCGTATTATTTAAATATAGTTAATTTCATGTAAAATATTAAACATATTTGATATTTGTTTAATTATCGAATACTGTGGTGGAAAAAAAAACCCGTATCAATGCTTATTTATATTAAAATTTCTCAAACCGTTATTTGTCATCTATTAAAATGATCTAAATACCGTCATAAAATATATAAGTCGTCGCACGCTCAATAATTTCGTATTATAGCTTTAATGCATTTAGTAATAATTCGTATTACACACAATAATAACGTTCTAATTTAAAATCTGTACACTAAATAGCGAGGTTCCAAGTTTTTACTTAATAACTTAAAAATAATAAGTTTGTATTGGATGTGCGTTGTAGTTCCAAATCTTATAAAGTTAAACAGTTGGAATATATCTGTCTATAATTTATAATCGAGAGTATGATAATTTAATGTATGTACTAGAAAAACCGTCAAATCAGAATGCCGTTTTGGATTTAAGCGCACCTATTTGTTCTGAACTACTTTGAAAATTGCACAACTATATGGTTATTAAAATGTAATGCACAGAATAAAATAGTTGTAATGCATACATGTATTATGTAGATATGCCATGGTCGTGTTTAAACAGCTCGCGATGACTGTGCACTGGTACGTTAAGTTTCTGCACTCGCTGCAGGCGTGTACCATAATATTAAAACGTATAGTGTATACAATATACATGTAGGGTATGTGTGAGTTTGGGTGTATATAAAACTAGACCGATAACATCGGCTGTGCAGGTGGCGGTGTCGGCGGTGCTCCTTTCATTTCGGCGCACGCGCATTCGACCCCGGCACTAACGTCTTCGCGCAGCGGGAAACTTTAACGGCCTACCGTTAAGCTCTCTGCCCACCACCATCGATGAGAAGGAGGTTAAAAAAAAGTGGCGCGTCCTTCCCTGACGACTGCAATGATATAATATAATCGCGTCCCGAGCGCTACGATTGGCGAGTGCCGCGAATTTTCACCCCTCCTGTAGCGCTTAGGTTTATATATATATTATACATACTTAAGCTAAATTACAGCCAGGGGAACAAAAAATAAAAACATCGTACGATGGAATCTGTTACGACGTATCTGATAAAAAATATATATATAAATAAGGCTTTCGGCTTCGGTTCCGGGTGTGCGCTGCTGCAGTTATACGACAATGGTGGACTTACTTTTGCGCAGTCTCATGCGTATAACGTCGATATACATGGTGCAATATTCTGGTGATCGATGACCGATTGTATGAGGGAGAGTAGTGGAACGTACCTATAAAGTTTATATTTTTCCTAATTAAGAGTTGTACAAATATAAATCACTTTACACAGTAAGCAAAAGAAATGTTTAAAGGTCATATAGTTTCTAAAATAAAATTATTAGCTAACAGTGCAGGAGTGTTAACTACGACGTTAGCATCATGTAAAAAATTCTTAAATTAGGGAAGACGGAATCTACATACAGCATACAGTATTTATACATATACATTATGATAACACTAATGAATATTTAACATTGAATTTAAAAGGGCGATTCTGATTCGATGTCTGTGGTTGGTTTAAATAGTACAAATAAGTATATGGTGACTGGTGAACATGATGAATACTTTCATACATAATTTTATTCGCCATTTTTACGTAAAAAATATATGTGATTTACAATCAAATTTAAACAAAAAAAATTAGATACCCATAATCATGTCATACTTAAATTAAGAAGAATAGTATTGTTAAAGTTGCGAGTAGCTGTTTTGCCACGGATTGTAAAATAAGTCTAGTTGATAAATGATACTTATTAATTTATTGTACTTGGGTACATAATATGTTCAATTTTCAATTAATATATATGTCAAACTTATTGAAATTTCTATACTGTTTCCTGAAACAAATGCATGTGTTTATAAAATTAATAGCATTTATAGAGAAACTATAAATAAAGTATATCAGAAGCATCCAATTATGGCCAAATCTCGGATAATTTCAAAGTTGATTCACCTTTATTAAAACTTATTATACGTTTAGAACATATACAGCTACAAACATATTTCGAATTCGTTTGTTTGTGTGAAATGGATTTTTATCACATGAAAATTATAAAATCCAAGTACCGAGTTACATTTTCTGACGATCATTGAAGGCAATATCTTAATTTAAAAGTCGGCAATTATTCCCTAGATTATAATTAACTGGCCAACAATATACAAATATGATATGCTTCTACACCAACAGGCAACGGTATAATGTAAATTTACATATTTTGAAATTATATAGACATTTGATGTGAAACGCTCATTTTTATAAAACTTGCATTTTAATTTTATTGTTTATACAAGTTTACTTATTATTAATACTATTTTATAAAGGTTTAGAAATAAAAATAAATATTTTACGTGAGTCTATCCTCAAAGGATACAATATATTCTCAGACACTGCAATACTTATATCTTTATCAAAAAAAGTTTGGCCACGTCTGGAATATATTAATATATAATATGTTTTATAAAGGTATGCGTAACACATTTTAACAAACATTAAAATGTATAGATAATACATTACAATTATGAAACTATGGATTATTTTTTGTGTATAGACTCATACATAAAATACAACCTGTATAGGTTAGAAGATTAAATCGTTTAAAAGGGAGAAAAATAATAGTATGTACACCATTTTATAACTATACTGCTAGGTATATGATTTATTTATCATACAAAAGTCACAAATACTTGACCATATTGTATATATTGTAGTCTTTTTGGTTAAGACCTAGTGCGGAGTCTGGGACGCAAAATATATAATCAATTTAAGGGAAAACTGAAATTACGAGATATGATACAACGTGGTCGAATTCACCATGTAGTTAACTTTAATGTCCGTCACGCGCGGCGTTATATTATTATATACTGCTGCCGTGTCTTGCATGCAAAATTTTCGTAAGTAGTTTCCCTATTGAACGTATACTGCGCGTGCGTAAAAACAATATTACCCATCGCACGTATAATCGTCATGTGCGGGGAAAATATAATCGTAACAAAACGTACTACATAATACATTGTTAACCTAGACTTAGGTTTCGCCATTCGATAGGTACGTAAATTGAAAAAGACTGTCGGATTAGAATAATAATTCTTTTGAGAGGTATTTTTCTTGTAAGTAATTAATTAATAACATTCGATTCGGAAATGGAGAACATTTTCACTCGTCCATGCGATATCCAGCGTGGAGCACTAAGACATTAATTGGTTAAATACATTATAATGTACATAATATTATAAATATGGTGATATATAATATATTATAATATTATCTATGTAGCTGCATGGTTGGCGCATTCGATTTAATGTGACGCATTTTATTTTTTTAAGTTTGTTTGAACACACGGTTAAATATGACGCGCGAGGGCGTGATATTGTGTGATGCAATGTTGACGTATTACACGAGTAAACAATAATCGAACACAATAATAAGCATATATTATGATACATACATACGATTTAACTGTTTAAATTTGTACTTACGTATTATAATTTATATACGTATATTCTCTACTCACTTCCAATCTATACGCACATAACAGACCTGTTTGGATTCTTAATGAACATTAGTAGTAATTATTCTAGTTTAAAAATATCTGCATAAAATAGCACAATTTGAATAAACCTTGAACGGCTCCAATCACTTATTTCCAAGTAACACAAAAAAAAAAAAAAAATGTTTTGTTTATTTCTAGGTCTAGTAAAAAAAAAAAAAACATATTATGTAATATTCAACAATAATTAATGTAGGTATCTGCCTACTAATAAACGGTATATTTTTATTTTATAGTATAATTGAACTACAATTCAGTATATTTTTAAGTAAAAATATATTTATAGCATGAGAAGCCTGGACAGTGATGAGAAAGATGTACCTACAAGACAAAATTTCAAAACGAGCTTTATACACATTGTTTATGTTCAAATAATTTATGAAAAATATTTCAATAACAAAACGGGTAACTAAAGATCTGCTGTATAGTAGATTTTAAATGTATCTACTTTATCATTTAGACGATCACTTGTGAATGTGTTAAATTTAAATCCTGTGATAAATCACTGTGTCCAATGACATACTAAACTATTTTTATTGTAGGACTGAAGGAATGAAGATTTTAACATACCACCCACTCATATTTTATTTAAATGTACTTAACTATCAAAATCACGAGCTTTGCTCACATTGTGCCCTTCACACATTCACAAATACACATGAAGTCCTATGACGCTATCTATGATAACGATCTATAGCACGTTTGTATACGCCCATGTTCATTACAGAACAATAGAACATGTTTATACATTTTACATGTTTAATCTAACCGGGGAACAGAATTTGTATCAACATAGCTCGAAAAAAACATTTTTAAGTGAAATTTCTAAGTACCTACGCTCTAAATTCCGCCCGAAAAGAGTCAAAATGTATTTCCATTTAAAATTTAAAGTGGATAAACGTGTAACGATGATAAAATAAGTTTTACTATTTATGGAAATCGGTAGTAATTAATTCACGAGTACCGGAATATCTATAAAAAAATGTCCATTAAACAATATTATAATAAATTATAAGATATTTATTGGCGTTGCAATAATAAACATAGGTACCTATTCCACCTGCAGACGTTCGAAATATTCGAATAAACCAACCGGATGGTTTATGGTATGTGTACATAATATACAAATTAAATATTATTATTTATTGCTATTTTAATGACGATAACTATATTATGCCAAATGGTCATCACATAATTATTATTTCATATGTGTGCTTAATTACATGCATTAATTTACCTATGCAGATATAACTATATAATACGTACCTACTTATAAATTAAAACATAGTTTCTGCATTTTTTTTTAATAATAGGTACAATTTAATATTATAATTCACAATTAAAAATACGGGTACCTACTATACTATGTGAGGAAGTAAGCGACTTTATCGAATTGACCGTCGGTTACAGACAAAAACACATGTCGTCTTCCGTTCCGTTTCATATTCTCAAATAGTCAAATTAGTATAATTACTTTATACTACCATTTACCAAATACATTCTAAGACATTAACACAGAAATCCTAGAGGCTCAGTTTAGAGAATTTAATTTTTTAACTTATCAATTATTTGTCACTAAATTTGGATAAGAAAATTCAATTTTTAAAATAGGTACTGAATCTTAGATCTTGTTTTACCGACACTCTACTATAATCCTTTATAAAATACTTTTATAATAGAAGAATATTTTAGTGTTCATTATTCAAAGAATCGCTCTGTAATCTGTATTAGTATATACTTATTAAAGCCTATTTTAATTCGGCAATGTTACGGGAACTTTATGCATTATTCAACTAGCTACCATTCGTCGCGAACAAACGTAAAGTAAAATTTAGCAATAGCATGTACCGCTTTATATTTACATAATATATACCGTCAGACAGCTCTATGCATTATTTTCATGTAGGTAGATACGTCCAACAATATAACAAAATGTTATATTTTTACATCTGTCTCGATTTAAAGCATTTGCGACAGGTGGGTTGGGTCTAATTGATCTTTACTCCATATTAATATTTCATATAGTTGTATACTCGTACGGCGTACTTACCTAAAACTATTTACTTATTTATATATTATAGCTGTAGGTATTGATACAAATAGTATATTATAAATTTATACGTACATGTCATTATAAAATATATAGGAAACATCTTTATTTTTTTTTCTTTTGAAAATGATCTCAATAAGAACAATTCTATCTGAATAAAAAAAAAATAATTCTTCGTTAATTGCTATAACATTTGTATTTTGAACCATCAATATATTAGGTATTGATCAATTTTTTTATTTTTAATGATACCTACCTTGTAAGTTGTGATCAAAGACAGGTGGGTAAAATACCTACATTTACTTAGTAGATAATTGGTTACCTATTAATTAATATAGTTATCATAGCATCACATCAGATTATCATTTATTTTTAAAATTATCCAACCATGGAAACAGTTTAAAAAAAAGTCTTATTATATCGATTTTACATGCTGCTTTTTAAAATGTCTAGATATTAAACTAGGTACCTATATAATTTAGGTTGTTGGTGCCGTAGCAGATAATAATAATTCATAGGATATAGATATCCAAGTTATAGATATTTGGACATAATTACATGAAATTTGTTCATATTTTAGTGTAAATATACTTATTTAAAAAATAAATTCACCGTTTACCTTCTATCTCGGATTTTATTTTTATGCAATACCATTTGAAACGAAAATCGGCGCCACTGTATATAATACATACATACATTGTTACATCTTAGAAAGATAGACGTAGACTGAAATACTGTACAAGTCAAATCATGATAATTAAAATCAATAACATTTTAAATGAACCACCTCCGCCAAATTAAAATAAGATAAATTGGATCTTTATGCATTTTTCAAATAATTATTTTTATTATTAATTATTTATTGTCAAGTCGGCGAATAACAAGTATCATTTAGTTTTATAAAATAAATATAAATTATTATACATTTTCTCTTTAAAATATAATAATTTATTACTGATAAATATTTGTTATATTTGCATGATAATACAATTGTGTTTAAAATAAAACTTGTAAATAAAATAATGTTTAATGTATCTACATCAATGAATTGTAGACAACATTTTAATAATGTAAACATTAAATATATATTGTATTCAAACGTGTCTATGATTTGTATAGTAGGTACGTATACAATGTGTACATATTATGTAAATATATACACTGTATGAAACAATGAACATACAAAATTTAAATATTTTATTTTTAATTTATATTAATTTTTCCTGTAAAAACATTAATCAATGTTTTGAAAAATAGGGGAAAGTAGGTTATCGCTCTGCTGCACAGTAGGTATCGAGTGCAATTTGTCATTAAATACCTAAGTAGAGAACTGTAAAGTAAGTATGTGTTAAATTTGAATTCAACAATAAATCATTGCATATGAAAAACCATTCTCAGCCAAAATTCTTAATTTATTTTACAATTAGTAATACAGTTAAGTTGAATTAATTTTTGTCGAAAACCTTGCATTTTTTATACTATTAATATTTCATTATTATGATAATATATATTTATATTGTATTATAATTTAAAATATAGTAATTTACTTATGATTTAAACTTACCATAAAATGGTAGAATAGATTTGTAATAGGTATAATAACAATAGCATAACATTTATCTAAACGTTTTTAAAATGTTTATGTCTATAAAATGTAATAACTAATAAGCGAAGTGTCAAAACCTCTATGAATAATATTTTTGAATTACAACAAACTATAAACTAACTAAAATAGTTTTTATTTGTGTAAATATCTAATTTAGTCAAAATTGTAACTTAAAATTAAACAATTATTTATTTTTCAATTATAATAAAATAAAATAACCATTTTTGTCAAAAGTTTGTTAAGAGGACGTCGTACCCGCATATGTTGTCTCCGTCTTACAAATGCGTAACATGGCAAATAGTACTCTCAGAAGATCACGTTTAGCTCCTTCAGCTTGAAAATTAGAATGAATTGACCTCTTTTGAAATTTAAAAGTGAGATTATTATCTAGGGCATCTCATAGGCTTTTTATTATATTTTAATTTTAAAGCAAGTTATGAGTATTTTAAAATTGTAAATTGCTTGCACGTCTTAAAACACACATAACTCGCTTTAAAATTAAAATATAATAAAAAGCCTATGAGATGCCCTAGATAATAATCTCACTTTTAAACTTCAAAAGAGGTCAATTCATTCTAATTTTCAATTTAAAGGAGTTAACCGTGATCTTCTGAACGTAATATTTGCTATGTTACGCATTTTTAAGACGGAGATAACATATGCGGGTACGACGTCCTCTTAAGCATTTCCAATTAATAATAAGTTTTTAATTGTAACCTTCTAAAATGTATCAACCAGTTTCATTTTTCAATCATAAAAGATACTCAAGTTGAAAATTGAAGAATTTTTTCAATGAATTGTATATAAATACACATATTGTAAAATCAATAGATTCATCGATCGAATAAATATAATCAAATTATGTAAATAAAATTATAAATTTTAGCAGGTTATGGTTTACATAAGTAATACATTTTTAAAATGATCTATGGTAATTTTAAAAGTTTTATCAAAGAACTTACCTGAAATGATATAACAACAAAAATTAAAATATAGTCTTGAGCCTTCATTTTTTGTTTTTTTATAAACATTAATTTTCAAATTGTTTATATGATGATGATAACAATAATGACAGTATTTTAAATGTAGCTGTTCTTTGATACTTATAGATTTCTGCAACAGCCAAGCTGACAAAATGACAGGATACATGATTTAGTAAACAAATGGCAAATAAAAACAAATAATTGATCTGATCCATATTTTAACAAACAATAAAAATTACATACACATAATTATTGCTTAAAACATAGAAGATCAAAATTAAATTACACAAATAGTTTTCTAAAAATGAATCAAATAAAAAAAAAAATTCTTAACAGCCCATATAAGTATATCTTGCAGCCTTATTAAAATAATGAAAAACAAATTAAATTACTTTATTGTTTAAAATAAGATGTAAATGATTATAAATCAATGTTTTGATCATAAAAGGTTTTAGAAATATTTTTCCAAATTCTTTTCCAGGCCCTGAAAAAAATAATAAATAATATTAAAATAAAACTGCACATTTTAGATGAATTTTATTTTAATTTTTAAATTAGTTTATTAAAGAATTTATTTTATCATAATCTTATACCTATTACCTAATACAAATTATTAAAAAATAATACTTGAAAAACTTGAATTATTATTCAAGTTAAAAATTATTAAAAAAAGATAATATCTAAAATATTTACAAAAATAAATTAGAGAATTAAAGGTGAATAGTTTTAATATAATGATTTTGAACAATAATTTTTTTAGTTGTGTTGACTATAATATGTACATCAAATAATACATTTTTTTTTTTAAATATTTTACTTTCTATATTTCTTTATTTCTAATTTAAAAACTTTTACTAAGAAATTAAAATATATTTTATTTTGATAAAATATAAATAAGTAAAATTAAAATTAATTTTTATTAATTAAATTAACTCCTAAGTATTAATATATTATTTATTTATACGGATAAAAAAATTAAAAAAAGTTTATTAACTTAAGTAGATATATTTTACTAAATCTTATATTACATAAATTAATTAAGTAAAAATTCATATTACCAAAGGGCTAACATTGGCAGCATGCCTCTCAACTGGTTGACCGTTTTTGTCAACAATGAATTTAGTAAAATTCCATTTAATAGAACTGAAAGAAAAAAATAATATATATAGAATTAAAATGTATAAATAAATTTTAATAATTTATGTTTCCAAGACTAACATAAAATAATATTTATTAAAAGTTATGTCTATATAAAAAAACTACCTAATATCTATATATTTTAATAACTTATAAATTATATTTAATTCATAATCTTGAAGGTTTTCATTTTATTATTAACATATATATCCCATTTTGATAAATTTATTAATTTATAATTGTTTTACTAGTATTATATAAGCAAATATTTTAATGATTTTTAGTGCTGGTAAGTGTAGAGAAAACTCATGCTGCATTTCATTTCCCTACTTTCATGTATTGGTTGAAAATGCACAATAAATCTTGCTCCCTTTAAAATATAACAAATTTGTTATTGAATTCAACAGAATGTAAAAAAAGAGTATAAAGTTAATTAAATCACCATTTAAATAGTACTAAGAAAAAATGGAGTTAACATATTTATTTAAATAAAAGAAAATATTTGAGTTAAATCATCAACATTACAAGATGTAAATGTAAGATGTAAATGTTCAACAACTTAATGAAGATAATTAGGTTTACCTTTCTAGGTAAGTTTTTTCAGCTGATTTTAATAATTGATTAGAAACCCTAATAAATGATAAGCAAAATAGATACCAATAATTATATATTTTACATTTATATAAAATCTATTAATATCCCAAGAATAACAGATGTTAGATTACATTATTAGCAATATAAATTGTAAATATTTACATAATTATAAATAGTACTATAACACTATGCTATAATATTATGTAAAAAAACATGTAATATTTATAATTTATCATTTGGAATATATCCTGAAAAATAAGTATTGCATGAACAAACAATACATTATTATTTCATAAATCATAAATATAATGTAAATATTTATGTGTCTAAAAAATCATTCAAACTGTCAGTGCATGAATTTAAAATCACCATATTTACTTACTCTATCAATAAACCACCTTGTTTTGATTTCAAATATTTCCATAATGGATGTGCGTCATTTCCATTAACATCAACTTTATCAAATATGTCAAATTTAACATTTTTTTTTGCAGTAAAGCTACAAATATTTTCAGCATCACCAGGTTCCTATAAAATATGAGTATTAAATAAGCAATGTATAAGGTATAAATAAATAAACTTAACATTATCATATAGATGATAACCTTATTTATGATAATTGATTGATTATATGCAATATTTTTTAAATAAAATTGATTTAAGTATTTAGTAGATACTAGCTGAATTATCCGGCCTCACCCAAAAGATATTTGACTATTTAAAAAAAAAAAAAGTTGAGGTTGAAAATATTTCTATTTATTTTATTATATGTAGTTAATATATGTAATACCCAGTTTAAAAAAAAAAAAAAAACGAAATAAAACGTAATGACACAGACAAAATAATATTGCACTACATTGTTGAAACCTGTGTTATAATTGTGAATAAATATGATTAGAAAAATAAATAAATATTTTTATTAATTTACTATGACAATAGTATGTATTTTTTTATTTTGTTTTTCTATAAGTATTTATTTTATTTAAAATTAGTTTTCAGTGCAACTTTCTTCATTTTTTTTTCCACAAGAACCTAACAATAACAAATATTACAAAAAATGAATTAGCAAAATCTGTCCAGCTGTTTACACGTAATATCATGACCTCTAGAAATAGGAATTCATTATTATATCTATAATATTGATGAAGATTATTTAAAAAATTGTTCATTGTTTTTTTAAATTTTATAGGTTTAAAACAAAATCATTTTCAGAATATAACAATACATATGAATAATGGATATTAACACAATATTTAAATCAATTTAAGTGTTTAAGTCATTAAGTTTAGAAAAATTGAAGTTGCAAAAATAGCTATCTAATGATAAAGTTGTAAACAAATACATATATATGTGTTAAGTTCAAAATATATAATTGAAAAAAAAAATGAAGTTGAAAACATAATAAATTGATAGTATTCGGTCAACTGTCACTTGGTATTAGGACATTTTCTATTGGTGATAGGATGACATTTTAAAATAAAACTTTGGAAACATTTTATTTTCATTCTAACATACTCAAGTTTAGATTTCTCACTTTGTTTTATTTAGATTTCACTAGAAATTTTCAAACAAATTGAACATTCAATAATTAATTGACTTTTATAATATTTGAAAATATTATATATATTTTTGGATATTCAACAACTTATTATGTTTTCTTAGATAAATAAATTGAATAAGTTATTTGTAAGATATAAAGGGGACATATTATGACATTTAAATTAACAGACAATATAAAAATTGATATTTTAATACCTTAATCTTAAAAGATTTTACATAAGATTCCTAATAAGTTTATCTTAGTGGAATTTAAATAAAAGTTTAACGTAATAATATAGCTAATATGCTCATCATAATAAATTATGGGTAGGAATTATCTGCATACAGACAAATGGTCAAGTGGCAATTAACTTAACTTAATAAAATTATATACAAATATCATTAAATTAGATTAAATTAAAATAATACTTTAAAGTTATGAAAAATTTACTAAGATTAAAAATAAATTTACATGAATAAAAAAATTCTCTATTATTATTGTAGTACATTTACCTGAGCTCCAAACTGATTACACGGAAAACCAAGAATTCTTAACCCTTTGTCTCGATACTTCTCATCTAGTTCAACTAATTCTTTGTAATGCTTAGATGTATAACCACATTTAGATGCTACATTTACAATAATCAACACAAAACCTCTACAAAATAAAAAAAAATTAATTATTAACAGAAATTGATTTGGTATAGCACTTCATACTTATATTTTTCCAATGATACATCTTCTCCTTTGATGTCCTTTACTGTGAAATCATACACAGATTTAGCATTTTTCCAATCTTCAGCCATTTTGTTTGTTGTGCTACTAAGATTTTTGCTCTGAAATCAATGCATATAAATAAAAAAACTGATTTATTTTATATGTTAAAGGAAGTCTAAAGGCTTTGAAATCACCATGTATATTATTCACAAAACCCATATAAATTACTGTGTAACTATCACTAATACATTACTCACGGGCCAATAAAAGCTAAATACCAAAACCAAAGCAACAACCAGCACTGATACAAAATAAATGCTACTTGTTGAAATGTTTACCATCATTAAATCAAAGAATGAATATTAATGTGTGTGTCAACATTGCCTATAGCTATCTATATTATCAGTAGACACCTTGACCTTGGTCATTACTCATTATTTTTAGAATCAACTATAAATATGTGTAACAACATTATAATTTATAAGCAAATACATAGAAACTGAATTAATATAGTTATATATTATTATACTATAGATATTTGCAAATTCATTAAAAAAATTTAAATTTTAAATTTATATGTATAAATAATCAATGTAAATAATAAATTATCTAATTGATAACAATAAATTTATCTATTTCTAAACAAAACATTATTTTGAGTCAAGTAGATAATTCTTAATATTTTATAAATATAAACATATTAGATTATTAACTTTATTAATTTAAAATGTTAAGTAGGTACCTATTTACTATGGTAACATTAACACGAGATATATTTACAACTTTACTGTAATGTACAAATGTACAATATTATACATTTCTACATCAATTATGTCATATTTTCATAAAATATAAGCTTAATACGGTGACGATAACAATGCTAAGACAATTATCGATTTGTTGACCGATAAATGTATTCCAAAGTATTATAGTAATTAATAATTGGTATGGCACCTATCGTCATAGTAACGACGCCCATGCTAATAGACTGTGTGGGTATGAAATATGAATATTACACGAGCATAACCCCACATTTATACGAACATTTAAAGTCCTACAAAAATTAATAACCTAATATTTTTCAACCCGTCGGATTATCAAAGCCGATATTATTCAATAGTTTTCAATTTTTACGTAGACCGTAGAATACGAACAAAAATGGGCACCAGCCACCAGACAGGTATAGAGAAATCGTGTAAAAACAAAAATAGTTGTAAAGCGTAATTCCACACAGGAACGATGCATTCCCTATCGAAGTATCAAATACCTACGCAAACGGCTCACCAAGTCGGGCAGACCCCAGGCTTAAGATTAACGAATAAAAAAAAATAAAAATATCCAGTCCCGCCCTTTGCCTAATTGCCCATCGCATTTTACGTTTTCTTCGTCTACGATTCTATGATTTTATCGCAACACCAACACGCTAGGGGCCCGCGAAAATCGCTGTCGATTATCACGCGACAGACGACCAGTCGTGTGGTGTTTGTGATCACTTAGGTATTTTAAAAATGTAAAATGAATTCCAGAACAGAATATACTCACAACAATTAAAGACGAGGAGAAGACAACAGTTGACGGCAACAATCGACGAAACAACAGACTCATGATAGCCAGATAGCGCAATAGCGCCGCGAGCTCGGGATCGTCGTCGTCGTCGTCGTCGGCCGGCCCCGAAGATCGAAGTATTTCGCGGACTGCTATCTATACTGCGCCCGGCCGTCGGCCGACTGTACTATCCGGTAGACGGCGCTGCTAGTCACGGCGTTCGTCGATACGTATTTTTAAATTATTTGTTGCTTTTACCGGCTCGACAGAGTTTTGGTTTTGGACTTGCACTACTAGCACTACTAGCAGATAATATTATTATTATCACCTGTATTATTATATTACATTATTACTTGTATAACAATATTATTGAAAAGGACGCCACGTCTACATGTGTTTGTTGTCTCCGTCTTAAAAACGTAGGTACATCATGATCATGGCTGCAAATTTGAGTTCCAGTGTGTACAATATTATTTATGTGTTGTTAGCTTTTATATTCGAGTGAACTATATAATTATGTATGATCAAAACTCAATATAAGCCGAACATTGTCTGTGATCTCGGTTGGTTTTTTTTGAGCATTTTCATATTTTTATAAATTACATATTCATGAAACGCTTAAAAATTAAAACATCATAAAAACTAGAGGTCTCATTGTCTCAATTTCACGTTTGGTTTAATTCAGGGATACACGTGAAATTAAAATTCACGTAATCACGTATGAATTCACGTTAATCCACGAATTTAATTTCACGTGAATCCATGAACTTTGTTATTAAATAGCGCGTTTATTATTAATACAATACGCATATTGTGGAATTGTATTTTAAATACATTAGTATCTTCCAATGGTTTTCTAGTTTATACACAGCGGTGGGTAGTCGGTGATTAATGATTTTATTTTGAACCAGAATCTCAACATAAAACTAATATTTTAGAATGTAGTTTTATCGATCGTTATCTATTATGAAATTTATTTACAATTTTCGTACATTTAAAAACTATTAAAAAAATATTCAAGTTGAATAATGAAAACACAATTTTATAAATAAAAGGTGCTTAATACTTATCGGTTATCGCGACTACCTAGCGAGACGTATTGAATGGTGGTTATTATTAGCGTTGGTGTGGGGATTTTTTTTAGATAAGTAACATGAGTAACATGACGTTTTACTTGCCAAATTAAACGTCAAAAACCCACTAAAAGAACCCACTTCCAAAAACAACTGAATCAAACCAAACTGAAACGAAATATAACAACTGGTGGCAGCGGTAGGATCAGTTGTTATATCCCGGTTCTTCTTGAGGAAAGAAAATTATTACCGCAGTTTTGGTCGATAAGATTTACTTTTATTGATTTACCTAATATATATATAATTTTTAATTTACAATGTAGTAATAAACGTTTTGTTATTCTTACGGCTTGCGAATTGCGATCGACTGCCTGCAAAAATATGCTGGCGACGAATGTCGCATGCACAATGAAATTGTTTACGTGCTACATTCTCAATACTAAACAAGGGATTCTTAACAATACCCAGTACATAAAATGCTCCACCCATCTCGCCTTTTTACGATAATACTATTTATAAAACATTTATTTTTAGAATAGTAGGTACAGATATTTTTGGTTTTTTACGGAAATTATTAATATATCATTTTTAGATATTTTATTTAAATTTAATTAGGGTAAAATTGAATACGTTTCGGAAATATTATGTTTTGAATACTTGTGAAATAAATATTTGTGATTTACATATTAATTACACATGAATTAAATTCATAGATTTTTATACTTGATTACACGTAAACAAAGGACACGTGATCACACGAGTCTTAATAATTCACGTTCAGATTCAAAAGCTCTAGTAAAAATCTAACGAAAGGATTATTGCGGACAATTATCTTACCTTCGAGTTTGATGACAGATACGGCAGATTAATCACCCTAATATGATCTAACAACACAAAATCTGAATGAAAGTTTTTCATGTTATTCGTTTGTTAGACAGAGACAATACATGTGAATGTGGCATCCACTCAGCAGGCATTTATATTAATTTAGTTCGTACATACAGTGATTTTTTTGAGCCCAAATGGTTTAGCGAGCCGGATTTGTTTTCACTTCCAATGGCTGGTTATTAGAGGTGTGTGTGCGCGGTTGCCGTAACTATAGTAAAAAAACAAATCTAAATCGCGATAAAACTCGAGATTGAATAAATTACTACGAAAATGGTTATATAATAATTTATTACAATGTTGTGCGACGCATTGTTGATTATTAATTAATATTATTGTGACGGTACGGTGTAGTCTATTCACATTTCACAGGGGATTGTCACAACACTCACTATTGTCGTAGCTACGGTGTTTTAGCGAATAAAGCGGCGTAACTATTTTTTTGCTATACTCTTGTCTCTTGTAGGGTCCGGCCGAAAACAACTGAGTTATATTTACCTCGGTTCTTTGGACGTAGTACAATTTTTTTTTCTAACCACATAGTGTATAGATACCTATGTCCTGTACAATATTTCGTATTCAATTACAAGCGTTAAGTGATAGAACGGTATTTTGTACCAATTGTGCATAAATTAATGACCTTATCATATAGGTACCAATTGTGCTCAAAACATATTTTTTAGTCGATAGACCAATAATAATTGTGCCCAATTATTTTTACAGTTTACTGGCCGATGTATAGCCATTGACCATTTTAATTTAAAATGTTATGTAAAAGTTATATTTATTATTCTAAGTACAACTTGAGTTACTTTACTTAATTAAAATAAAAATATTAGAATAATAATCAATAATTACTTTAAACATTTTAATAAAAATAAATGATAATTATACATTAAATAGTAGGTTTCTAATCATAATATATATCATTGTGTTACCAATCTCTATTTATTTATATAATATACATATTACATATAGCATTGTGCAGTTCAACGAACTAATATTAGGCCGATAAATTGCTATACCGATAATTAAAAATTGATTTCGTCTAGTTATCACTCAAGTTCATACTTATTCATGGTAGTAATACATAATTATATACGTTTCATAAAAGTCGCTATATTATTATAGAATATTCAATGCCGGCTGCAAATTGACAATTATAATTTTTATTGCAGGTAAAGTAAGTTATATAATTTTTTTTTCGAAATAAAATAATTATATGTTATCAGTTACTTAGCAATGAATAGATAAATATTATGGTACCAAGGTTTAAATTTTTTAATTATTTAAGTATAGATAATATACATTTATATGTACAAAATAGGTATTAGGCATATTATATCCAAGATTTAATAGATATTGTATTTTAGAAAAATAAAATAACATAACATGTTCAGCAATAATCTATTTTACGTTACCAAAAATAAAGATAAAGCTAATAAATACAATTTAAAATTCTGGAAAAATTAAATATAATGGGAAAAAGAAAAAAGGGTTGATATTGGTAATAGATATAAAACGGCAAAATAAAAGTTCATTACGTTTATAATTATAGTAAAGTGCGAAAATAAGTGAAAAATTTTAGACGAGTAATCTGAGATGGAATATTTCAAATTTAGTTTTCAAAGTATTAATTTACTTTCGTTAGAGAAAATAGTTTCTGCAGAAAGTCAATATTTGTCGAAAGTTTAAGGTTGATTAAACTGACTAAATTTAACTTATAGATGATGAGGTCATAGTCATGCGGTGGATGATAAGTTTTGAACAAAAAACTGTATGTTTAAGATATTTAAGGGAAAACACATAGTTAGTATTGCTATAAAAATAACCAATATGTATTCAAAACTAAAAAAAAAAAAAAAACAATTTTTAAAAAAATTCAAAATAATTTGTAAAATCAAATTATTAATAAAATTCTAACAAACAAACAAAAAAAAAAAAAAATTTTAGTGTGAAATAATATATTTATTTTCTCACTTATTGAGTGAATAATTAAACTAATTAACAAGGTATTATAATATATTTAGCATATAAAAATTTAATTAATTAATTTAATTACTATTTACCTATGTCTAATTTAAAAATAGATAATCTGGATAAATTTAAATTCTAATAGCAATACGTAACTGAACGAAGTGGCTACCA
>NW_020271232.1:2603861-2727325 GCF_002803265.2 Melanaphis sacchari | reverse complement strand
AAAAATAAATCATTAACATTAACACGAATTGAGCAATTTGGAATAGGAATGGAAGAAGACTCAAGCCTTAGCTCTGCACCCATACTATTCCTATATTTATATGTAAATGCTCGTATCATAGTACATTAGACCCTTAAATTTTGTATAAAATTTTTTCCTTAAACATTACCCATTCGTATTATATTCAAACTTTTGAACTTTAAGATTTAAACTTTAAATTTTTTTCTCTCTTCTCTAACGTCTCAATTATTGTATCACGCTAACACTCACTCATGAGTGGTGTTGTGAGGGCACAACACAAAAAAGCGTAGGGTGGATGTAATGATATGCTCACACATCATAATTTATTGTATATTTTATCATTTCGTTAAATAAAGTAACGGTCAAGTTGTCGCACGCAGATAGCCTTCAATAAAAACCTATAATCCCTATGGATCACTGACGAAAGAGACGATCTACATTGTTTGGCCACGTGGGAACCCAAACGCTATTGCGACCATATGGCACAAAGCGTTTGACCTATTTTCGTGTGCCGCCAAAGACAAGGGATGGTCCAATGAGGCTCTCTGTCATCGGGGACCCTGGCTGTCTTGATCACGTCGTCTTCTTTAGTCAGTGCATGAGCACTAGCCAAACCATCGAGTGCATGAGCACCAGCCAAACTATCGAGTGCATGCGCACCGACAAAATTGCAGTGCAGGCGCATCAGACAAACGAGCAGGAGCTCTTCCCAAGACCCATCACACACCCCACAACTCAAGACTGCGAGCGACAGCTGGACTTCTTTCTTTTTCTAAGATAAAATCAGTGTTGTTTTTTCTTATTTAAATTTAAGTTTTCCTTAAATCATATCGCAACTTGCATTATCTTACATCTTTCTCTGAGGATCGTACTACAGGTATACACCGCGGCGAACCAGGTAAGGTGCATGCCCTACATACTTATTGTCAGTACGAAATATTTTACTATTTAATTTACATACGGTGTATTTGATCATATTCTCGAATCACGATCTCGAGAACCCTCCGAAGAACTGGAGGAAGGTAATAACGCAAGAACAAGTACATTCAATATTTATTAGTACCGGACTTACATACAAGGCTTGTGTCCCTTGTGTCAGTCCGGCCACGTCATACTCATAGCATAATACCCATTTATTTTAATTTTTAATATATTTTTACTTTTTAATTTTAATTTCTCTTATTTTTGTATTATTACAAAGTGGCGCCCAACATAAGTTCAGTTCATTTGTTTATTTTTTCAAATAAACTGAGAATTGATCAAGTACACTATAGAGATTAGACAGTTAATCTATACATCATATTATATACTTACATTTATAAGAGATAGATACAAAAAATTATACATTTTAAAATAACAAAAAAAAAAAAAACTAAAATTATTAAATCTTAAAAGATTTTTACTAAAAAAATCGGGATTATAAAAATATTGAAGAGAATTTTTTATTTTTACCACTAAAAACTAAAATTATTAAATCTTAAAAGATTTATACTAAAAAAAATCCACTCCAGAAAACTTTGAAACGCAAATAGATAATATAACATTTATCCCTGAACCAATACACAACTCCGCCGAAAACACAATAATATACAAAATGACTGATAATAAAAGACCATATTTCAAACCAAACAATTTTTCTGGTTCGATCTCGGAAAGTATCGACTCGTTCTTAAAAAAATATGATAGGGCTGCCATCATAAATGGGTGGTCAGAGTCTGAAAAGACTCAATTTATTCCGGTATTTTTAGAGGGCTCCGCCCTTACTTTTTATGATAATATTATGGATAGTGGGGAAAACATAGAATGGACTGACTTAGAAAAAAAATTCAGATTAGAATTTGAGCCAATAACTCAAAATGACATACTTCGATTAATGTTAAAAAAACGGAAGTAATTACCCGATGAACCCACCGTAGCATTTATCAACGAGGTCGAATCTCTATGTAGACGCATTGATAGCAGAATGTCCCAGGAAGAAATGGTACACAATATAATGAAAGGCTTAAACCCCTCCATAGCGAGATACATAGGAATAATGGATAATGCTAACTTAACAGAATTTAAAAAAAACGTACGCAAGTACGAAATGATTGAATTTATGATAACAGGTGAAACACCTAAATCTCAATTTGACCTAGAAACAGAAATAATAAAGTCCAAACTTCAACAAATAAACTCAAATAAAAACACAAAAGAAAATGAGATCGACAAATTGCGCGATGAGATTAAAGACATAAAGACCATATTTAGTCAATTTTTAAACAAGGAAACAAATACAAATTATCAAGGTAATATTGTAGACAGAAATCCCTACGAAAATAATGATAGCCAAAATCAAAACAATTTCAATAACCAACAGTGGCATACACAAATGCCTCAAATGTATAATATGCCGTATAATAATACAAATAACACACAATATTGGAATACAGGCCCAATTCCCTTTAACCAATCATATTTCCCAATAAATTCGACAAACAACATGTCAAAAATAAATCATTTACCATATAAACAAAAAAACTCTACTACTCAAAAGAAACAATGCTCAATTTGCTCCAAAACAAACCATTTAGAAGAAAAATGCTTTTTTAAAAATAAGTCTGATGTAAATACTTGCCAAATTTGTAACAAAACTGGACATACGGCTAATAACTGTAACTTATACGTCAATAAGTCAAAAACACTAAATTGGAGGTCAAATACAGCTGAAAAATGTTCACCTTTACTTACAACATCATATAATCAAAAAATTAACAAAATTAATTCAACTTTCGACGATCTTTGTATCGAAGCTAAATTTAATAACATTACCTTACCAATAACAATTGACACGGGGGCAAATATATGTTGCATTAGACAAGAATTATTACCCGATAACTATATTATTACACCTAGTACAATAAACCTTTCAGGACCGGACAACAAACCACTATGTGTAGTAGGCATAAGCAATATACAAATAAAAATTAACAATAATTACTTCAAAATAGACACCCACGTTGTAAAAAACCTATCTAGTGCAATTATACTAGGTAATAATTTCTTAATTAAAAACAACGCTTTAATCGATTTCAAAGATAATAACATAATTCTAAATAACAACATAAAAATTAAACTTAAAATAAACAAGACAAACGCGTTAAATTGTATAAATAACAATAAAAATATTATGGAATTAAAAGGCAGCGTATTCGATTGTCCTGATGACTTTGCTATAGCTCACTGTATATCTGCTGATCTTAAAATGAATAAGGGGATAACAAACTTAATATCCAAAGCGTATAGGGATACTATACCACAACTTGCATTACAAAAAATAAATGTAGGAGACACCATACCAACAAATAGCAAACATAAAAATAAAACTATATTTCACTTAATAACAAAACATTTACACTACCAGAAATCCAAATATGAAGATCTAAAAACTTCAATTCATAACCTAAAAATTAAAGCAAGTAGGATGAATATTTCAAAAATTGCAATTCCCACAATAGTATCAGGATCAGATAAATTCAATTCGTCTATAATAAAACAATTAATATACTCAGAATTTAAAAATACTAATATTGAAATACACATATACTACAAAGATGAAAAAAAACATAACACAAAAGTCAAAAAAACACAATGACATAACTAATAACATTCACACATATTATGAGAATAATAATAATGACAATAAAACTGAAACAAAAATAACTGACACATTGCATGAAACCAATAACCAAGCTCATGATATATTTTCTAAATACAAACCGGGAGAAAACGTTCTCAGTGATGGGAATGGTGGACTTCATGCCATTTGTAATGCATTAAATGACAATAAAGTAAACAAAGTAACTTCAATTTTAGAAATACTAGAACTGTTAGGACTAAACGAATTACCAAATTATTGGTGGTCTGACGATGAGTTAGCCGCAATCGCACAGTATTATAACCATGACACTTACATATATAATGATAGCAACAACACGGGTATAATGTATGGAGACTGCAATAAATTACCCATAGTATTATATAATGTAAACAAAAATACTCACTGGGTCCCGGGTACTTTAACAACAAAGAAGTCTAATAAAATTCCTAATAATTTAGTTCATATACAAAAAACACCGACACTAACTTCATTAACACAAAACATAAAAATCAAAAATACAAACAATGATGTAGAAAATACAATCAATAATATTCAAATAATTTCAAATCAAAACTATTTACACAAAAATAAAAAATCGATAGAAACCCCTAATGGCCCTAATACATTATTATATAAAAATGAATACCAACAATAAAAAAGGTCAATCAAAACGATACCATAAAGATCAGCGCAATCGCAAACTCAAAAAAAAAAAAAAATTCTAAAAAAAAAAAACAAAACAAATTTTTAAAATATATTAATGGTATATATAAAAAAAAAAAATATATAATATAAATATAAATTAAATATTGTATTAATATTCAATTTATTAGAATACAAATAAAATAGTGTTAATATTATATATATATAATATATAAAAGGGTTATCAAAAAAAAAAAAAAAGTATATATATATTTATATAAACTAATGTAAATCAACAAAAGTTAATTATTAAATGCTTATGCATAATAGAAAAATAAATTTATAAAAATAACCTAAATTAAACTTAAGTATTAAGACATAATACTTCAAAAAAAAAAAAAAAATGTGTAAAAATTACTTAGTTTAAGTTAATATAAGTTAAAACAACAATAAATACAATTATATTATGTTATAAAATTTCTCTCAAATAGATTGCCCGTGAAAAGTTCAAACTTCAAAAATATTTTTTAAGATTTATATATGTATACTAAATTAAGCTATGGACATTTCTGTTTATTAGAATTTAGAAAAAATTTAAATTCCAACCATTATCTAATAATCGTCAATTTCATTATAATAAATTATGTATCTTTCATTTATAAACAAATAATTAAATATTTTTATTGATAGCAGTGTTTGTTGTACCGTACGTTAGAACACATTTTGCGTAATTCTAAATGAAAAATTTGCAGCTTTAATACAAGAGAAATGCGCAATTGTAACCTATGAGTAACTTATAGTATAAATGTTAAACTAAAATTTTGTTAATAATTAATAAATAATATGTATTGTCAAAATAATTTAAATACATTATTACTTATTAGTATAAAATATAGATTTAAAATGTTTTCAATCACAAAAATATACCCACTCGTTGTAATATAAACCAGTCGAATTTTTTGGTATTTTATTTTTTAGATTAGACCTCACATGTTATAGTTATAGTACAATGCTATATATAAAAAAAAAAAAGTTATACAAAGTTAAACTCTTTTAAAACATAAGCATAATAATAAGTTTTATAGTATAATTTTTTATTTCTATTTTTTTTTATACACAAGTAATATTTTTTTGGGAGTATGAGAAGGAGTTTGAATTTTGCACACTTCTAAAAACTTTTAAAAATAAGTCCTAATTGGTAGTCCTAACTCCTATGTTATTCAAAACTTTTTATTCATGAACCACAAAGACCAATATACTAAATTTCATACAAAACTATGTAAAATAAAAAAATTATATGTAACTAGAATGTTGAACAATTACTTTAATAAATATTTTACATAAATAAATTCTTCCAGTCCAATTCTAAGTAATATAAAATCATTTATTCAACGTATTATATTGTCCCGATAACAAAGGTCAAAAAAGATTTTAAATTCAGTTGTTTTTAAGCTTTCTAGTGAAAATATAATTTTAGAGAACGGAAATTGGCGACAGTATAATCGTGTTGTTGAAAAAATTATTAAGCATATAGAAAAATATTCAAATTATAAATAATTATTAATAAATTATGTACAAAACTGACATTTAAATTTTTTGAACAACGCGAATCATTAAAATAATTGATCAAGTTTATTTGTGTACTATAGCACCGAGCTGCCGAAGTACAAAATTGTACCTATAATAACAGACACCTCCAAAAAAAAATATGACACCCACCTATTTTTTACAATTACCTTATTATACACAATTTAAGTTTTTATATTGTCTATTAAATAAATTGTATTGTGAACATTTGAAAATAAAACACAAATAAGTAAAATATATTAGTTTCTTAATAAGTTTATGTTTATACAATATTAAAACTTACCTGACCTTTTATTGAAATTTATATTTTATTTTACAAGATTCTTTAAGTCTGTTCCAATTAAAACTATTAAATTTAATTATACCCCTCTCACGACCAAAATATTTGCATTTCAACATGATCAGTTTAGGGCTCAGAAGTTATAGCATTTGCATGGTTTTTTTTTCTTTTAAGCTATAGATTTATTGTTAAATAAGCTTGAAATAAATTTCATGACTCCACGAAAATAATATTAAAAGTTTTTAATGCATATATTTTTGCTTATTTAGTGCTTTTATAATTTTAAGAGCATATTTTTCGATTTATCATTTTTCAGAGCATATTTGATGATTGATGATTAACGAGTATTTATAATACAATTTGAAAATCTGATTAGGTATTATTGTATCGTGTTTTTAAAATCCTTAGTTGACATACAATTTTCTGTTTTTATTAATAAATATTATAAATTATAAAATATAAAAATATTTGTATTTATGAATATTTTTAATAGAAAAAATAATGCCTATTTTTAAAACATATTTGCACAATAATGCGCTCATAAATTCATGCGTATTTAGACATTTTGTACTTTTTATTTGCATTAATTTCCGAGCTTATTATGATCACTATTAACGAATTTTAGTTTTTTTTTTTTTAAATACTGATAAGTGATATTCAGATTTAAATTATTTAAGACCTGATCCAATTTGATTTGTTCTATTATTTAACAATTTAAAATGAAAATATTAAATTATAAAAATAAAAATTGTGAATAGTGTACAATATGTACACTGAACACGCTACATAATATGTTAAAATGATTAATCGTAGATGGAAATTGTTCCTAATAATAAATTAACAACGTTCGTGTTAGCTTACACACACATAGATCATACACGTTTTTAGAGTATACATTGACATTATGATAAAGATGGTTTATTTTTAGTATTCGTTAAGAATTTATCAAATATTTAGATATAGGTACTTAGTACTTACCCTCCGTTACCATGGCTTAACTATTTGATTATTATCGTATTTGAAATCACTCATCATATTTTGTTGACTTAATACTATCAGTGTTATCCACGGTTCAAGATATCGACTTCTAGTCCACAGTTTTAAAGCACTAATCAGTTGTAATTTGTATTATCTATTAAAATTATCATAAAATTACTAGAAAAATATATAATAATATACAGCTTTGTAGGTAGGTGCTAGGTTATACAATTTTCTAAATTTGTATATTCAATGACAAAGGTGATTCCTAACCTATAAATTCATCTATGAAAATAATTTTCATAGGTAAATAAATAAACTTTGGTGCCACTACCTATGTAAAAAATGATTGCTTTACATTACGTTATGTAAGCGGAAGCCAGTCGTATTTCCGTAAAGTTTTATTAATAATCTTATTAATGGTTTAAAACTCAACTCAAACATTCAACATGGCGTAATGTTTTTACGATATGTAGGTATATAAAAGTTTAATAACCCAAAAACTACTTGCTTGAATAATCATTAAAATTCATCAAATATTTAAAAAAAAAAAAAATTGATTACAATAACAGTATTCAGTAAAAGGAATTGCACTCATTATAAACAATGTAGTTTGTAAAAATTGTATCTTTGTTGTTTAAATATTAAATGGAATAAAAATCAATAAGCTTAAAAATATAGTGTTTATGTGTTTACTTACAAATTCCAAAAACCAGAATTTGAATGAGTCATAAAATTCATCTTCATAAAACAATAAGTATTTTTCTAATAATTTAGCCACATCAAGTGCTTGTTGAATACTTGGTATACGACTTCGACAGGTAATTCTTCCTTTAGCTCCTCCTGACTTTTTATCACTGTATTTAGGATTTCTTCATCAGCTAAGGATATTTTTGTTACAAAATTCTCGTCTATTTCTACATAGTTTTTTAGATTCTCAGGAGTAAAAGTATTCAGATTATTGAACTGAATAATCCACTCACTCAGTGGTATATCACCTTCTCTCACATATTATCTTATTTTTAAATTTATAATACGATATACGTAAATTGTAGTTATTATGAAACAATATAACATATTGTTTCGTTTTTGAGAGTGACTAATATGCTAGCAAAAATGAATTGACTAATGGGTTATAAAGTAAACCAACCTTTAATATGTAATGTTTAGGTTATATAAAGTTTTTAGTTGTAAAGAGTTTTGTTATAAAGAGTTTTTACTGCACTTAAATTATTTAAGGTTAGACATTTTATACCCTGATAAAAATGATTTATTTATTTATTCGCTAATGTTTTCTCTTCAGCTGAGAATAAAATTATTTTTTCAATTTTGTCATTCAAAATATTTTAATTTTTGTAGATAACGTAAATGAATATTTAAATTAAACTCTAAAAAAAGTTCTCTTTGTCTCCCTTTAATAGCTTCTCTGTTGAATCTTACACAATGATTAATTTTATTCTCTTAATACACTCCAAAGGTGTATTTTTAACGAAATTCCTATTAATTTCATAAAAAAATAATAATACAGGGTTATTCAATATATATAATCAGATACTTTGCACCTAGCTTCCTGGGTTACCTGATTTTACTATGCGATTACATATTTTAGAAATACCTTAAAGATACTGTCTATTTACTACTATTATCATAAACTTAAAAAGAGCTAAAAATTATTTCAGTCATTTACAGCAGATATGTATGAAATGAATTAGAGTTCCGATTATTTGTTACTTGTTGTGATCCAAACAAGCTACGGAGAACATTTATTTTATAAGTACCATTAAATAAATTTGAAATATTATTCTTTTATTTAATGCAGCGGTTCTCAAACTTTTTTGTTCGCGGAGCCCATATATTCCTAAAAAAAATTACGGAGCCCCAAAGATCAGAAATGTCTATATGAGACAACAAAAATTCATAAATAAATTATGTAATTACAATTAACAATTGTAAATGATTTGCTTTTTATTTTTATTTTCTGTAAAATACGAATATATACGATCCATTTGAATTTTTATTCACAAAAAAAATTGTTAACAATAAAAACAATTGATGGTAAAATAGGAAACACGTAATACGAAATACACACCGAAATAACAATATTTGCGTCAGCGGCCGATGAATAACGAGTAATGACTGAAGAATCAAGAAATTATTAGAACTTCGTAGAATGTAGATTGTACTATTGTAGATAAGTAAACTAAATAATTATCGTACAACATGTCAAATGAACAAAAAACCCGACTTTTATCTAATCTCATTTTGACAATGACACAAAATATGACATATTATGTGGATTTATAAATATTTTAAAGTTTTAAACGTTTAAAATAATTTATATTGGTACGGTCTAAATAATATTGATTATAAAAATAAAAATTTAACTAAGAAATATAATAATAATTTAATAATTTAAATTTAATTAATACAAATATTCTCAGGGAGCCACGGAGCCCCTAGACTACTCTCGCGGAGCCCTAGGGCTCCGCGGAGCACAGTTTGAGAACCGCTGATTTAATGTATCATACGTTACACTAAACCTAAAAACTAAAAAATATAAAATCATTTGATATCAGATGAATCATTTTGAATAATTTTGTATTATAATAAGTTTATCAACGAGTAACGGTGATTGTTTAGTCTTAAATTGTATAAACGATTACTTTTTAAGTACCACAAAATATTTATAATCTATATACATAATAGGAGACCACCCCTATTCTCTCATCATCGCTCAGACCAAACTGCTGGGTCTAGGGCCTTGAAATTTTGGGCGTCGTTCATAACCGCACACTTTCAAAAAAAGGTCGTCGTTCAAAACCGCATACTTTTATATCTTAATCCCGCATATTTTTCCCAAATTAAACCGTCCAATACCGCACACATTAATATATATATCAATAACATATATACATTTATCTAAAATAACATTATCGTTTAGTACCGCACACTTTATAGTTAATCATATTTAATCAAGATCACAAAATCATAAAAATAAAACTATTGGGATTATACGCAGATTGTTATAGCTACACGTTTCTCATTTCATCAGGTAAGATTATGGTTTTCATTTTCCAAGTATATTAAATACATTTAATTGATTATTTAAAAACTTTATATAAAAAAAAATTATTTCAATTTAATTAAACAAAAATTATTTTTAATTTATACTAGATTATTTTTTTTTACAATAAAATATACTTAATTTTTAACTGTCAATCAAATGAGTGCGATTTTGAACTATCGACATTTCAAATGTACCTTTTTAATAATAGTATAAATGTGTGCGGTATTGAACAGTGTAAAATGTGCATTTATGAACGGTAAGTGTGCAGTAATGACGACCGTCGGAAATTTTGTACAGAAGTTCCTTAAGCAATGTAAGGGCGCATTAAGAAAGGATTTTTCAAAATTCGACCTTTAAGGGGATAAAAAAAAGGTGGTTTTTAAAAACTTGTATAGATTTTATATAGCTATACAGTATATATGCTATATATGTATTTTTTTCCGACTTTTATCGCTGATTTTATAACTGGTATTAATAAAACCAGTAGCAGATAATCGGCGACCCGCGATTGCAACACACAATAGGTCCTAAAAGATCAATATGATGTATTATTATTGGTGTTAAAATAAGTATAATTTGACTATAAAAAAACTAGTCAGTGAAATTAATCATATTCTATGATTGAAAACGCAAGCATATTGTTTAACTGTTTGCTTATCAATTATAAAATCTATTTTAAATTATTATTACAACACATTATCAATATATAAATTAACAATTTAGTCTAATGTTTTTATTGAAATGGAAGAATATTATAAATATAATTCTTATGAACTTTAATTATAGGTCATAATCGAATTTGTTTTCTTAACATTGATTGCTGATGGGATAATATATATATCTATATATATATAAATAGTATATATCTATAATTGGAAGTGGAAACCAAATGATTGATTGAGAATGAGTCAAGCTTTAAAAGTCAGTTCTAATAAGTATTATATTTTTGTTTAAGTATATACTAATGTATGGCGATCTGTAACTTTAAAATTTGATATAGTACACAGATTACAGTTTATCACACGAAAATTTATAACTGATTTATTTAAATTTTACAGTACTACGGTGTACACTGTACAGTATACACATATATATATTATCAATGTACTTCTTGTGTATGTATAAATGAAATCTTTACTGCTGTATAACGTTCTGATCCCAGTGTAATAATAATTACAGCATCATCGCACAGGTTTCATGTCTAGTATTACCGAGGAAAAGCCATTTGATTTAAATCCTGGTAGGTACTCGCAAGGGATACATCAAATGATTCTATATAATATCATCCCACCTGGGGTTTGTAGTTTACTCTCTACCCATATTCGGCGAAAAAGCATGTATAAATATGAACAAGTATTAAATGAGTATAATTAAATTGGGATAGTTTATCATGAGACGTAAACTGCAATTAAAATGTCAACAAACTCCACCAAGTCCTTACAAATTTTATTTATTTATAGCGATAGAAGAGAAATGGTTTTGACTTTTTTTTTAACTGTGATATACGATTTTTTTTAATAAATTAATTATGCAATTATTTGAATCTTTTAATATTTTTTTCAATTTACAGAATTTAGTATGTATTCAAATACATATACATTATAAATTCATAAGTGGCCATCACAATATATGTACAACATAACCCGCACATTACATGTAAACAATGTAGGTTAATATAATCAACACATTTATATAAAAATAAAATCAATGTACTATGAGTAAAAAAAAAATATTCTTTAAATCTTTTGTACTTTATATTATCAATAATAATTTCACTCTTAACGTAGAATACCGAAACACGGGTATCGTAAACTAAACATATTAGACAACTATACAATACCAGCCATGCATAGAAACTAATACAATTTAAATTGTTATATATGGGTTTAAAAATACAGAACATTGGTATTACCATTAGATATTTAACTAAGTGCCTAAGTAATTATAACTCTATTCAAGATTCTTAAAATTTACAAAATTTAGAAGTATAAAAACTAATGACTTTGATGTGTGTGTATATTTGTTAGTTAATTATTTCATTAGAACAAAGGATTATGTCAAGCTTGTATTGATAGAGAGGAACTTCGGAGACTCGTATGCAATCTCCCCGTCTACATATATGTATACAAGCATAGTGGTACTGTAAAATGACCTTCACTCATATAGTTCAGATTTTTAATGGTAAAGATGTAAAGTGTGCGTAAAGTGGTCGTGGTTGGTAGATTTATCTAAGTTTATATTTTTCTGGTTTTCATGATTCTATTTTTCAAATGATTATATATTCTTATTTTATGTTATTATTTCAACAAATGGTGTTATATAATATAATAATATTTTAATCGATGTGTAGTGATTTTCTGTTGGAATATAATTAAGACGTTGACTGGAGCCAATTTAAGAATGTGTATAATTATATAATATTAGCCGTTCGTGCTGGTTTTTTTACACTGCAATGTTTTTATTATAGTATACGAGTATATAACATTGTTACATATGTATTTATGTATTGTAAATACACGGTTCTATAATACATTTAAATATTAAATATTTTAATGAATAATAATATTTTGAAGATAAAGTTAATTTCGATTCAAATGTATTAGATTTACAAAAACGTATTATTTATGACTTATTATTCTTACAACATATATACGGTTATTAAATATTTATTAAAATAATAAATCGATACATTTCTCTATTTTAATCTAATACTTAGTTAATTTGATGGTAATGGTTAAAAAAATTATTATTTATTTAAAAATATTCTTTTCCTCGCGAAAGCTAAAAATAAGTTGAAAGATTAAATATTTCAAAATGATAACTTATATAAAAGTTGTTTATTTGGAATATTTGTTAAATTTATAACTTATGAGTAATGAATAATAATCATTTGTGTCTACACTGAGTGAAAATTTTCACAGCCAAACTATAATAATTGCTTCAAAGTCCAGGTACGACCCTCGGAATTATTGTGATTTTTTCAGAAAGGTTACAACAGTTTCATTCCAAAAATTGGATTATTAAACAAGCTTGAGATATTTTTTTCTGACACATAGATAATTTTATATAATTTAATAGATTTTTTCGAAAATTAAACTTAAGTTCATTGCAAATAAAAATTAAAAGTAGTAATCTAATCTTAATCAATAAATGGCATCCGACTATGTATGAAAATCAAAAATAAATAAATATTTTCTTAACGTATTACAAAAGTTAATAAATTGGTTTTAACTTTTAAGATTGATATGATATAGGAGAAAATTAAATTAAAAAAGTTTACAAACCTAGATTTGAGGGGCAATTCGTGTGTATCGATTTTCACAGTAATAAAATACTTAAACACGTATACATGTAATATAATTATTTTTCTAATATTAATATATGAACAATGCACATTTTTACTCTTAAAGTTTAATTGAGAAAAAGTACACTGTTTTAACTGCTATAGTATATTTTGTTCGTTTTAAGGTAAGTTCTATGATTTAAAGGTACAGATATTTATTTAATAAGTATAATTAATTTCTATTTAAATCGTTAAGCCCTAAGTATATTATACTTAATACACAAACATTTAACATACTGTTTAACCATATTCTTAGGTTTTTATTTCAAGTATTTGTTTAATAAACTCATTTTATCACAAAAAAAAAATAAAATATTTATATAGTAATTATTATAATATTACACCATTAAATGTTATCAATCAGCCAATGCCCATTATTTAATAAATAATGCGTTCCTATTATTAAAGTTATTGGTGTCAAGTTATAATCATGACTCTTTATTCAAGTCTTGTCGTTATTATCACGTTAAGTATAAAATTAATAAATTGTAAAATAAACATAATATATTATCTAGATTGTCGTATGTTATTGTAAGTCTTTACTAATAAATAGAATTATAAATTTTTAATCTCATACCTGTTCGTTTCATTAAATATTATCGTTAAATATATACAATTTAAAATTAATAATAATATGTCTTTTAAAATATTGAGTTTTTTTTTTTTTTTTAGTGCTTTTATTTGAAACATTACAGCACAAAATATTGAGTTATTTTTACATAATATAATTCTTATTTTTATAATAAAATTGTTATTGTAACACGGCGTTATGGTTAGGTAATTCAAGGGCATATCTGTTGTGGTTTAGTTTTCTCAGTATTTCATAAGAAAGAATCGTTAAAATATATCTAAATACAGGCATAAATTATAATAACATAAATATTTGAATAAACTAAACGTAATTATAGGTAGTTGATTGTGCTAAAATAAGAATTAGTTTTTGATGTCATAATTACTGAAGCATGGACGTAAATAGGGTTTTTAAATACATAGGAATTGAGCCCAAAATTATTTGCATTTAACAAAACATTTAAATTAAATTTGGTTATGATCTGTTTAAAATATAAAAGTAATTAGTATGAATGACTTTCTGTGTATCATCTTAAGACCCTTTTAGATTTTTTAAATTAAAAATGCTAAACATACTTTTTACCATAAGATAAACAAATTAGTGTTTAATAGTAAATGAATACAAATTCAGTGAATTAAGTTAATAAAATACAACATAAACATTGGAATATATTGACATATAAATACCTATTATATTTTATTTTATACCGTAGTGTTTAAATAATAAAATGTAATGTCGACAATCGGAAAAATGTACCACGATAACAAAATTAATAAAATGCTACTTTAAAATCTGTAAATGAATTATGACACTTGTTTATCGTTAAGTCACGGAAATAAATTATCTCAACACCGAATTATTTATACAATGTTACAATTTATTATAATCTAAAACTTTATGCGTAACAATGTGCTTATTATAGCTGCAGGTAACAAATTAATGAATCTTTTATAAAGTAAACACTGTTAGTAATTTATGAATGTATATTATATAATATAAATTCTAGAGTGTATCATTAATCATTTAGAAATTATTTGGAGATCATAAGAATATAGATAGGTACACATGGTACGTGAGTAGTAACGCTGAGAAATAAAAATTAATATTAACTCGGGTTTAGAATTAATGATAAATATTTAATATTTAAGACCAATGGCTATGTTATGATAAAAATTTAATTACTATAACTTCAATAATGTACTCTTAAGATTTATATAAACTCGTATCCAAGGTTACTTAAATTTTTTTTTTTTATATATCCTTGTAATATAAGTTTGCTTAATATTTAATTTATTTTAAAAATGTGTTACTAATGTCGCAATACCATAATCATAAATTGATTGTTTCTACAATACTTTTATTTTTTAGATTATTAAGAAATGAAAAACAATAGTCGCTGTTTAAAAATAAAAATAATTGAGAATAATTTTAAACTTAACAATTAATTATGCAAAAAAACACGTGTTTTCAATATTTTCACGTATTTTTTATCAACCTATACCAAATCGATTTATAATATACACGTTTGTGTTAATCTACATATTCACATAGTTTTTGATCTTATCGATAACTTTATTTCAATTAAGATTTTGAAAACATGATTTTTCAGCAATATTATTTAAAGAGAGACTTTTGGTTTACTAGAAAGCTATTAAACTTGATGTATAAACCAACTACACATCTGAGATAACTGACAGTTCACGGAACCAATCTATGTTAATATTTTAAAAGTCATATATATTTATTTACGGTCGGGCACTGTACGTATTAAAACACCGTTATCGTAGAGGTGAATTAATGATACAGAAATGAAAATAATATCGTACATTATACATATATACGAAACTAAAGGTTTATTGTTGAAATTATAGAACGAGATAATGTATTATTTGTACGGAGCGTATTATAATAGTGTGAGAATACAAGGATATATATATATACAAATTAGCAGAAAAGCAAATGCATTGGTCATCAATCATCGAATCCGACAAGAAATGATAATGTATGTTTTTACACAAAAGTTACACACATAATTTATAAGTTATAACTATTTAAAACGCGCGGACGACAATATACAAAACGTGAATGTGATTATACGGCACAAGAGTTACTAAATACGTCTATCACAGTAATGTTGTAGACCCAATACACTCAATAACCGTAATAAATAATATGAAGTGCGTACCTACGAATTAATACGTTCAACAATGACCGTTTCCATATAAAAGTGGTTTAGAAAGGTATTTTTCATTCAATAGTTTTACTGATAGATGACCATTGATAATTAATGCAAACATTAATTTTTTTTTTTTTGTCTAAGGAATCATAAAAATATTATCTAAAAAAAGGTATTTAAAAATCTATTTTTTATTTAAATAAAGGAAAATGTTTAAATTATTATACCATTTCAGTCGGGCCTCGATTGTTTTGCAGAAAAAAATTAAGTTACACGAGAACTATATAAGCAAGATAGTATACATCTGATATTTCTATATTTATAGATTCTAGATTTTCACATTCCTCTGTAAATCTGTAAGTTTATTCTGGGAATAATTATACATTTTGTAACATGAAACACCAAAAGCGATGATAATTCATTTTTTATTCATATGTTATTATTTAATGAATATTTCATTTATCGAAAAACCCGTTTTCATTTAAATGCACCATGATGATATTTATACCCATATTAATAATTTGTTTTATATAGATACTATAATATATTACTGCATGTGTGTATTTTAGTTTTGAATTATTTACAATTTACTACAATATGTTATTAATCAATATCCTTTATTTTCAAATGTATATCATTTCTAATTTTAAATATCTATTTATGTCCACTTCACATTAATCTGTAATATCTACATAGGTAGGTACTATATAATATAATACCTACAATCACCACCCCTGTAACAGTGCTTAAAACGTGGTTTTTCACACATAGTATTAACTATTAATTTATTAATTAATTGCTTATTTATGAAATGCCTTAACTATTTATAAATGTTGTATATTAAATTGTAGGATAACGCATTAAAGTTTTTACGGTGTGATCTATCATTAAATAATCACAAATATATAATAAATAATTTTAATAATCACAATTACTTTATCAAGTAAATCGTCTTTTTTTATAAGAAAAATTATTTAGCTGAATAATAACAATAGCTGATAATAGTTGGAAACTTTTTATTACAGAATTATCTGTATTATACTTTCATTTTTTCTTTATTTAAACTTTGTGTTGTGCTTACAATTAGTTTCGAAAATTACCAGGTATAATATAAAAGTTGCTTACAAGAAAAGATGTAAAGATATGATAATAAATTAAAAAGCCTGCATGGTTAAAAAAAGATAATATATTCAATATGAAATTTTTATGTTGGTTTGAGAATATATTTATTTTACCGAAATGGATGTTGGAGGAGTTCAAAAGAGACAAAAGGTGGTCACGATGTGTTGATAGGCAAGGGCAGAATACTTTATCATTTAATACTATTAAATATTTATATGATGTTCATATCATAAGGTTACAACAAATTTAATTACACATTTTAAGGTATTCGTAGATGATATGAATAGTAATATTTATTCATCTAGGTATACCTTATTTTAATATATGTCTGAAATTAATTGGAAATTTGGATAGTAATATAGTATTGATAAAGATACAAAAATTGTTATAAACTTTAATAAATTCATATTTTTCTGTATATTATTATGATTTTTTTCTTGAATTGTGTTTATAACTTATAGGCTATAAAGCAACCTTAATTGATGGAAACATTCTTAAGGTAATATAATTTAGTGCGATATATTGAAGTGATTCTTCTTTTGAAAGATTTTTACAGTTTTATATGAAGTGTAACTTCTATAATTTATAAATTTATTACAAAATCGAAAGCATATTTGGCCGGTAGTTCTAGAGTTTTAACACAATTTTTCCTATATATTATGCATTATTAACATTATTATATTATACTTTACGGAAGGCTGTTTCAATACAGATCCATATTATATACAAGTTATATAATTACTATGTATAATTTTTTTTTTAAAACTATTTTCAAGTATAGCATGCTAACAGTTCTGTATTATGTTTGATTGTAACCAACAAGAAAAAAATCTACAAATTAAATTTTACGTTGAACCATTAATTCTTCAAATTTGACTTTGATCAAATAAATAGTATTACAAGGCGAATATGCAATCGATTAAATGAGTTCAATGTTACTAATGTTTTTAATTTCATTATTAAACACTTACATTTTTACTTTCCTAGTCTGTTCCAAAAACGTAATTTTTTTATTGGTCATTAACTGAAAGAATTCATATAACTACTTCAACGCCATTGTTTACAATTTAGTTTGATTTATTAATGCTTTTGTCGGACCGCCAAAATGTTAATCTGGGGGATACATGTGGCGATGGCGTTAATATAAAATAGATAGGTAATCAATGCAGTACAAATATACTTAAACAATACTTTTCATAAGTATTTTAATTACCTTTAGGCTTTTATACAAATCATAATAGTCGCACAGAGTAATTAACTATGATATGGTAATAATTTTATAAGATAAGGTACCTATATACCTATAGATTATATTATCTATATTATTATTGTGTGTGTGCTAAATAAATAGCTTGTAGGTACTATCACTACCCGTTTCTAATGAATCTTGATGTTTTATTTATTAAATTAATATGGCAGTATTTTTCCAGTTGAAATTAAAATAAACATTTTATTTAAAATAACGTTTAAAAAGTGAAAAGAGCATTTTTTTTAATAGATAAGAACATCATAATTTACTATACGTATCTACGAATTATAATATACAATAATATATAATCATATGTTCGTGTTATTAAATTATATTTTTATAGTTATCATTGTTATATATATATATTTTATGATACACTTCTATGCATAGTATATGAATACTATTTTGAACAGTGCATTACATAATATATATTAAACTGTACATTGTTTATTTATTTAGGAACAAAATTTATTCCTATAAATTATATTTTTTTTATGTTTTCTATTTACAAGGTCGTGGATCTCACCTATATATAGTTGATCACGCAAACTTTGATATTTTGTAAAAACTCACAGGGCGTTGTCTTTAGTAATAATTATATACTTGTAACAATTTGCGGGAGCTCTAAAGTGTATATTGAAGTTAAAATAATGTATATTATAGTGATGATTAAATAATAATAACTGGATTGGTATAGAAGAAAATAACTATAAAAAATGTATATTTTTCTCAAATAAATTTATGTTTCAATGACCATACACTATGAAATTTAACGATATATGTTCAAAAATATCAATGATTATTATTATTATTATTATAGATACTTACTCGAATAAAATAAAAATAAAAATATTTGAATTCTCAGATTTAATGAAGCCGTAGTCGAAAATAATACATCATTATGTTGCTTTCGAAAAAATCAAAGACATTTTTATTTTTCTACTTTTTAGAACTCAATATAAAATATACACAATGATGTAATATTTTTAATAAAAAATGAAATTAAGTTTATATTTTAACAAATATATATATATATATATATATAGATAAATAAAATAATCAACAAGTGAGCTCTGTGATAATATAAGTTTTTAAACAAGGGTTATAACCCCTTTTAAAAATCAAATTTATAGTTTTTTTTTTTTTTTTACTGGCTTTCAATACAAAACTATTATAGCTCGACAATTGCATAATATAATATAGTATATACATAATTAATATATACGTATAATACATAAGAACATAGTACAAATTAGATGATACCGTATCGTCTCCGGGTCGTTACTTCTTACTATCGGTTTAGTGGCCGTATTGCGTCCTCTTAGAAATGTGGGCTGAAATGTCAAGTACAGGCGATCACACCATGGACTTCTGTGAATTTTCCACGCAAAATTTAACGTTGAGTTCATGTCTCTGCTCATTAGAAAATATTCAATTTCATAGAAATTTTGAAACATATACAAGATTTTTAGTTTATATTTATATTTTTAAGTCAACACTATTTTTTAAAAGTCAGCACAGTTGTTTTATTTTAAACGCCTACAACATTTTTAAACATGTCTACAGAAAATTTCATCTTACTGTAGCCAGTCTTCAGCTTGTAAATAGGAAGGAAAATGTTATTGATTGGGAGCCGATACGTCCATATCACTGGCATTAGGCTGAAGCCGATACGGCCACCCTTTAAGTGAACAGAGAGAGTCAAAGCGGACAAACTGGAGCCAATGCGGATACTTGTATTATTTTTATGACAATTATACGGAATTTGAGTTGAATATAGAAAAGAAATCGAGAGAAACATTGAAGGTATTAAGGGAAATGAAAAATGTATAGTTAAGCAATGATAATTGTAATTTCATTTTAGTGATTCTTAATAGTGAATAACTACTATTAAAATTACAATACCACTAATCAATCAATCAATCCCACGTAGTAAATCCTAAATAGTTGATGTTCGACTAAATACAAATCTTAAAATGAATTAATTTTATCGAAATATATAATACATTTTAGACCTAGTAATTTAGAATTGAAAATCAGTGATTCAAGAGAAGCTTTGTTTGCGTGAAAGACATTAATACATTCGATTCATTCTATAAATACTACAAGTATACGTAATATGATTCAGATCGTTTTCTTGATTAATTTTATGAACTGTTAAATGTTTACCATCTATTTCAAGATAGTAAGATAAGTAATTTAAAATAGTAATTACTGTTTATTTAATACATTTATAATTTTAAACTATATGTTTACAATTTACTAGAACCATATTATAAATATATATATTGATTAGTACCTATTATGAATAGTTAATACTTATCTTAAATAATTATGGTAAGTTGCATAGTTTAATCTTTTAGGCTCTCAAAAATAAATTATGCAAAAAATATAATTATATCATGCGAACTTATTGGTTTTGGTTATCCCAGTAATAGAGCATCTAATACAAAAAAAGTCAAATATAAATAAAATCTAAACATACCAAGCGTTTAAAAAATTAATCTTCCCTCCTCGCCAAAATATTTTTGATTTTGCACTACATACAGAATGTAACTAGAAATGATAAAATAAGAAACCAATTATATTTATATAATATTATGCTTGCAAGTTTTTCATACAAATTATTTAACCAAAAATATTGCTTCTTTAATGAAATAGTTGGTAGATAGTTCTTCAAGAAATTTGAAGCTTAAGTGGAGTAATGGAATTCTACAAAAATAAATAAATACTTACAGATATATGAAGATTAAAAGTATCATAAATTTATGGTTTTTTTTTTTTTTTTTTATAAAATATCGCATATTTTTTTTTATATACACTGAGACTGTATAATCTTATTATTAAAAATAATAGTTAGCTGATTGTCTAGGCATTTCATTATAAAAGTTATAAATAAATGAAACCCAATTTTTGAAAGTTTACTATCTCAAAACTATACCTAATATACAAAAATAAATTACTTATTGTATGTTATCAAAACTAAAAAAATACGATTTGTTTATTTATGTTACATAACACCATCTTGGTTCACAGATAAGGATAATAAACTGCTATAGATTGATTGCAGTAGATACTGAGATACTTAGTATTGAAATGAAAGAAGTTGTAATTTCCCACCATTTTAATAAAAAACTATAGTGTTATGAATAATATTATTACAAATGTAGATATAAATATGAATGTGTACATGTTTTAATATTTTTTATCAATAATATAAGCAACATGGCACAGCATTGCTAGATTTTTTTGTAATAAAAATTTATAATTCTTACTTAAATTGCGGATATTAATTTCACCTATTATCACAAATTATTAACTTAGTTCACTTTTTATATATTTATCTTAACCTAATTTAATAGAACCTTAAAAGTATTTAACTTAAAATAATATTCGTAGTGTTTATTTTTACTTTTATTGCAAAATTTGCTTACAAATATCAAATATATTTGTTTTGTAAAAAGTAAAAATTCATTAAGTATCTGTATAAATTATTAAATGAAACAATAACAAATTTACATCAATATTTTTTGAGTGTTAAATGTTAAATTGTCTAAACTAGATAGTATCAATACCAATGTGTATACTTCACTTTACTTTATACCAACCTAAATATTAAATTATCTCGATGTAATTGTTAATGGTTGATACAGTAGAAATTAAACTGAATAAGCAATTGCTGCTCAAACATTTATAGTTATGTATGGTAGGTATATTTATTTAACACTAAGGTAACCACCGTATTATATTGTGGTCTTTACTTTGTAATAAACAAGTTTTAGTTGTTTAACTCCAAACGTTTTGTTAATTGCGTTTTAATTTATAACGTCTTGTATGTAGTAATAAATTATACTGTTTTTTGTCTAAGTCTGTAAAACGATGTTATATTACCACGGGTATTCGTGTTATATGTTATAACGTTTTCTTAGTAAGCTCTTATAGTAAGAAAATTAGTAATTACTGTCTATATTAGAATCTACACTAATTAGTCGTATAATATACTTAAATTGGGTAAACTGATTTTAACTTATCTATATAACAATTAAATAGTAATAACAACCGTCATATTTCTAAACCACGAGACGTGTTTCCCGGAAATATAAATTGGTGTTAGGATTGAAGAATCGAAAATTAAAAAAGTATAATTGAATCAGAAAATGATGATTTAAAAATATAGTATTTTAGTCTCTGAAAACAAAAAAAGTTGTTTAAAATTGCACATGACGTAATGCCAAAAATTGACAGTATAATCTCAGGTATTCATCTATATAACAGCGTAAGTTTAGGTATTTCAGTTAGTTTAAACCGCTGTTTCTACAATAATAATAAATCGGATAACCAAAGAAGGAAGACTTAAAGTTTACGTTTCGAAAATCATTGATATATTTATATATATATAAGCGTGCGTTAGGTAAAACGACAATGGTAGTGGTGGTGGTCGTAGTGAGATTATAAACTTTAGAGAGAGAAAAGATAAATACAGACAGAGCTCCCAGCCCGTTCAGTGATGATCGGAGGAAAAGAGTAAAAAGGTACCATGTATAGCGGCGGCGGCGACCCATAATAATTCAGAGTGGCACGCGCGCTGGACGAGGACGGTGTGTGTGTGTGTAGAGCGGTACTGTATATTGATCTGACTGAGTTTCCGCGACTCGCTCTATCGTCGTCGTCTTTGTATTTCCGTATTATCTGGTGAACGTATTCGGTATGTAAGTATGTATATATGTACGTGTGTATGTAAATATGTATGTATGTATATATGTATGTGAGTCTAAGTATTAAACTATAAAATATGTCGTTGGTGATTGAAAACGACGGTCTAGCGAATTAAGCTGAAGCTGAAGCAGATCCCTCGAACCATTATGCTTTTGTGGACCATTTAGAAATAAACAATTCCTTATGAATGGATGCATATTATTTAACGACGAAAAAAAATTCAAAAACTTCGCCTTCTTCCGATAAAAATTCTGCCAACCCATTGGTTTGTGTGAGTGGTGATAAATAAACCACGATATGATGACGGTTTAAATTGGTTTTGAGAGCTTGGAAAGGCGGGGAGTTTTACTCGAGTCAAGATTTTCCATCAGACGAACGCAACGAAGAAATAATGATAACCACCAATTTCCTTATTCCAGAACTATTCAAAATCCGTAAACATATGATATATGTGTTTGCGTAGATTGAATGTATAATTTAAACAAAAGAAACAAAAATCTATAAATACCATCAAATGTTTTACTCAGGAATATTTAACGTATGAAGGCAGGCATATATAGAGGCCTAATAAAATTTCAAATGTGTCTTTATCATTCAAATCAGCTATAGACTTAGTTAATAAAAACTAATATTTTATAGATTTATTGCTTATCATTTTTTAAAACTACGATTGTTTTTAATTTATAATTTTAGAAAATGTTGTGTTTAGCCCATCTTTTTATTCTTATAGCTCTAACAATAGTAAATGGGACGATGTTATGCGTGTAACCGTTTTCCAATCCAACTAATTAATAATATGTGCTATAAAAGCTGATCTATGTGTGGTGTACGTTTTCTAAAAATATAATATCATAGTTTACCTTTTTATAATTTTAAATTATCAATCCCGAAATAATGTACACCACTGGCCAATATTATGCTTTTTGAATAAAAGAATTAAAGCTAATTATACTAACATCACCCGTAATGAATACAATTTGATGCAGGTAAAACATTTAATGCTATGCAATATAAAAATATCAGCATTCTTCGTATACTATATTTTGATTTAAATTGTTTCAAATTAATATGTCAGTGTCAAATTTAAAGTATAGTGCCAAAGTGGTAGTTAGTGAATTGGGTCTGGTCCTATATTGTACCTATACACGGTTTTAAATTAATTATTGTAACAATTTTTGCTGTAGATGTATTATTAATGTGATTAAAAATTTGAAGTATTTTGTTTACATATACTTTTTTTAGTTGACAGATAAGTATATTAAAATAATAACCAATCAAAAATGCGTGTACACATATTTTATTATATTCTTTTAAAACTTTAATATTTTATGCTTTTATTAAATAACGGGTTCAACATATTATCTATTAATTTAATGAATTATAATATAATACCCATCGAACTAATTTACATATTATAAAATTAATTTTACTAAAAATAAGTGATATAGTGAAATAAAAATAAAACACAAATGCGAATCTTATGTTATTTGTATTAAGCTTATTTTCAAAATATAAGGCTAAATATTATGTACCATGTACCAACTACCAAGTACCATAATAAGATTTAGGTACGAATAACTACTATATACATTACATTATTAAATTAAATCACGACTATTGAAATAAAATTAATTAATAGGGCAACTAAAATATGTAATATGAAAATGTGATTTTTAAAATTTTCTTCGGCAATATCATTGTTGTTACATTATTGATTTTTTTCAAAATTAAAATTAACTATAAATGACATATCACCGTTTCTTTTTCATAAACATCATACAAGTGGAATAAATATGCATTTTTTTTTTTTTTTTTTTGTATTTTAAATGTTAACAATTTTTATCTAGTTTATAACATAAAAATACAAACGAATTTCCAAATTAAAATATTTTACGTTTAAAATTTTTTGGAAATGTTAACGTGTCAGAATTAAAAATTCAAATGTATAGTTTTTAAGCGATTTAACAACTTGGTCGATTAGCTTATGCATGGGCGCTCAACAATTACATATACTATTGTATTCATTTTGAATCAGATCTTAATTGCATTTTGTCTTTATGAGCAAGTAGATGCTACACACACATATTTTTTTAATACTTTCGACTATGTAATGATAATAATATTACGTTACGAAACTCAATATTGATTTCGAAAAATGAGTGGTAATATATTTTCATTATTTTTTAATCGATAAATGTCAAATTTACAAGGAAACCAAGATTAAATTATCAAAAATTATCAAGGTTACGATTTTTACAAAATTTAAAATTAAAGTATGCATATTTAGTCAAATTATCAAATTATTTAAGTTATTTATGAGTTACTTATAAAAAAAAAATATAGATTTGGTTGAAAATAAGTATTAATTTTTAGTATTTATTTATTGATTAAAGACAATGGGTAATTTATACTATATTATTTCGATTTTAAAATGGGTTGCTAAAGGAGGGCTAAAAATCAAAAGCCCCCAAAATAATTGAACATTTATCAAAGTATTAAATAGGTATCAATTTTGTAAACAATGCAAAAAAAGATTTAAAACCTCTTAAAATATAATCCTTACCCTGCATACCCCGAGTGTACACCTAAGAAATGTAAAATAAACATAAGACAACTGTTACAACATCGAAGTAGATCATTTATCGCTAGTAAATTGTATTAATAAATTATAGGACACCATTTAATTGTATTTATTAAATTATTTTGTACTTTTTTAATTTCATATCTATGGCATATATTATGCTCATTAAGTGATCATACGACAACACTAATAATATAAAAATATGAGTTTAAATTAATGAGTTGGTCTAAACTCTAAATAGTACAAAAAATAGTAAGGAATCCGTCCAAACTCCACATAGTTTCGTTCGGTTCTTTTTTGCTTTCGGTTCGGATAAAATAGGTATTCATCGTTTGTCGATGGTTTTGTAGATGTGTAAAACATCTTCCAGCTGCATTAGGTGGTACGTTGGTCGAGTTAAAAAGTCACGACGGATTATCCACTAATAATATACCTTTAACAATGTCTATTTATTGTAATCAAATAAAACGTAAAACGTGTATTTTATTATATTTTACTTTATCAAAATACCGTAAATGATAAATTTCATAAAACGAGTCAAAAATCTAAAATTTAAAATTCTATAGCTTTTGTGTACTGTATTATTATAAAACCGAATATGGGTTAAGTAAGTAATATAGGTTTAAAAATTCATGACAATGATATAGGTTTAAATATCAAAGAATATAGAGTTATAAAATATTGTTAAAGTAATTGGTAGGTATTGAATTGAATGACATTAATTAATATTTAATAACTTTAACCATAATAAATAGTAGAGTTTGAATAATATTGTATTATATCATAATGGACATTCTGGACGATCAGAACCATGTTTTCCACATTTAGTTGGCCAAACGTATATAATCATATTAAATTTTGAATACAGGAACAAAAAAATTTAGTGGTCGAAACGTTTACTGTTAGCTGTTAGTGGCTATATGGAAGTATCCAGAATTTTTTTTTTTTTTTTTTTTTTTTTTGGGGGGGGGGGAACACAGTCTAAAATTTTACCAAATATACTACCAAAAAGAAAAATAACTAAACAAGCCTTAGACATAGAACACGAATTATGGAACTGCCTGCCGATCACGTGGTACGGTTTTACACTATTCGGCTTCAGGATGAGACATATTATGCTGGATCATTGACGAAAAAGTTCGGTCAAGTCCTCGACGTAAATTGCTATCATTTAATCCGACTATTTTCGTAGGCATTACACAGGCATTCGAACGAAACGTACAACGCGTAGGTAATTTTTTATATTTTACTTTATCAAAATGCCGTAAACGGTAAATTTCATAAAACGAATTAAAAATGTATAATCTAAAATTAAAATTTTAAAATGTTAAGGCTTCTATTTACAGTATTATTATAAAAGTTACGTTTGTATAGCAATACAGATTTTAAAAATGCATGATATTGATATAGGATTAAATATCGAAGGATAAAGGGTTATACATTATTGTTATAATAATTGGTAGTTATTGAATCGCATGACAACAATAAGTATTTAATAACGTAAAACAAAATTTGTTTTCCTACTCTTTCAGACGATCAGTGGACATCGGCAGTACTTTTGTAATCGTATTTTAAAGGTTAGTTTGTACATCAGCATTCAGCCTACATAATTTAAAACAATTTAATCAAAAGTGACGAATTTTAAGATATTAACTGACAACAGACAACCAAAAGCTAAATATTACTATTTATTCTAAAAAAGAAAATTTAAATTTATAATGGACTTCAAGGACCAAAAAAAACTATATTTTTAACATTCGGTTGGCCAAACTTATAGGCTCATATCAATTTTTGGATCCCGGAACCAAAATGTTTCTGGGTCGAAATATCAACCATGTTATTTTCACATTCATTCTCATGTACATGTACACATGTGTGATAATGTTTTTTGTTAGCTGTTTGTACTTTTGGACGGAAAATATGTCTATATGCCTTGAAAACCTCTGGAAAGCAGTAAACATGTTGTTCTTATTACACAAGGTATGGATCATTAAACACCACTCGAACGAAATATGGAACTGTTTGTCGATCACGTGGTACGGTTTTACATCATTTGGCTTCGGGATGAGACACATACTGGATCATTGGCGAAAACGTTCGATCAGATTATCGACGTATTTTGCATTCACATATGTCTTTGGTTTAGCCATTTTCTTTGGAATTACACAAGCGTTCCGTAATAATACAATACAAATTAACAATCATGACGGTTCGGTAAGTTATTACCGAGAAAATATCTTAAACTTCTATATACTTGTGTCTGATAAAACATACAATGAAAATTATAATATGTTTTGCTTTGTCGAAACATTGCAATTCGTTATTGGAGTGACAATATCTATCGTATTCGATACTCTTCTGGTTACGTTTTGCTTTGCTCTTTGTGGTCAGATGCAGATGATTGGCTCTGTATTCGAATCAGTCGGACATAAATCGATTAGCGATGTTCATTCCCCAATTGGTAAGTACGACATTCTGATAAAAATACACGTCTAAATACTTCAGAAAAATATCACAATTAATATCTCTTTATCAAATATATACAATTGAAGATGAATAAAAATCATTTGAAATTATTGCTTTGATTAAAAAAAAGTTTATATACTTGATTAATAAGTTGATTTATAATTGATATTCGAAAACATTAATATAGATATCTATTATTTGAAGATTTTGGTAAAATATTTATTTGCTTACATTTCATAAATTTGTTTACATGTTATCGATTTCTGTGATGTTTGATATTTAAGACATATTCTAATGAACTTGCTTTTACATTTCTTAATAGAACCAAATTTTCGACATTTAAGAATTAAAATATTTTTTGTTTTTTTTTAAACTAAAAAATTTCTGATTCTACTCATACGTTTAACAATTGTTTTGTTTACTTGTAGATCACATTGTGGATGAAAAAAATAAGATATCTATCGAACACGATTTGATATATAATGAGTTAAGAAAAATAATAATAAATTACCAAGAAATAATAAAGTAAGGGTTAATTTTATTAAATTATCCTAAAATACCTTATCATCATTAAACGTATTAAATTTTAATAAACTTCTGTGAAAAATTATAATTTAAATAATAATTACAACATGTTTTGTCAAAATAAATTTTTCTTTATTTCAATACCAAGTCAACCGATCTTATAATATGAAGTCACAAATTTTCCTTACTATTTAATATATGTTGGAGTTTCTTAGCATATTTCTTTTTTTTATCCCATACACTTCAACATCAAACTCCATTCCTTCAATGTTTTTCTAAAGATAACTTAAACACCATATCGTAAAAAACGCTTAGGGTGAATTCGCAAAAAAACATTCAAATACAAAACAAAGATTTGCATAAAAATCTTAAAACTTGGATGGGGAGGTGATATATTATAGTCTATTACGGAAAATTACTTAAATTTTTATTTTACATTCTTCATGTAAAATACATTATACTAAATTAAGAATAATGTAATTTTTATATAGTTTAATCTTTAAAATTTTAAATGAATTATCTTAGCAATATTATATTAAAAACTACTTATAGATATTAACTAAGAATAAAGAAGTAACACGAATTTTTCCTCGGGCATATTCATCCAAAAAGATACGTTTATCCAACTTAATATAAAATTTATAATAGCCTACCGTATTTAATTTTTGTCGGCTGAAGTTAAGGATATCATTGAAATTTTAATGTAACAAAAGTGTTGATTTCTTTTTTTCCAGGAAATATGAAGTGTTTTTAGCTATTTTTAGAAAAACAATGTTGTTACAAGTATTTGTTTCATCATTATCAATCATCGTAATTTGGGTTATTTTCATAATGGTAAAACATTAAAGATTACTTAGATTTGATAACAAGAGCTTTACAATTTAAAACGATTCTATATTACTCTTAAGCAGTTTTCTAGGTTTATGATTTTATTAGAAAATACAAATAATTTGCAATGATGTTTTATGTTTACCAACAAAATCATTAAATTTCAAGTTAAATCGTTTTAAATTGTTAATTGTATGTTTGTATATTTAGTGAATATAAATTAATGAAGAAATTATTTTATTATTAAATTAAATATTTTTTATTTTTTTAGATTTTACGCGGCGAGGATAGATTTGTGGCTTCGGAAGTAATAATAATAAAATTATTATTCGTTATTCCTTTTTTCACTTTTCAGATATTTTTGACGTGTTATCTATTTGGAAAATTACACGATCAAGTAATTTGAAATACACGGTTATTTTTAATATTATTTATCTGTTGATCAATCAGGTTTAAAAGTTTTATGAATTGTTATGGAATTGAAAATAACTTTTGTTTTTTTCATACAAAATGAATTAAACTATACATTGAATAACTCGATCATATTATTATAAAATATTGCAATTCTATTCTAATATTCACTAATATATTATTGAATCATTTGAATCGATAATAAATATACCGCCTATAAATAATTAAATTACAATGTGTAGTGAATGTATATTGTAATATCTATAATTATGTTTATTCTTCCCATTTCAATACTATAAATACCTAAAACACTATACACAGTACAGAATTAATTAAGTTCAATAAATTATACAATTACAGGTTTTAAAGCTCTTAGAAAATATTCTTTTAATTTTTAATTTGTTTATTCTTTAAAGAAAGATTCCATCATATTCTCGTTGTACAGCAGTAATTGGACTGAAATGGATATTAAATGCAAAAAATTAGTACTATTAACAATGAAAGTGAATAATGTATACTATAAAAAATTAAGATTTACCGCAACAAAAATTTTAAACTTGGAATTGTTTTATAAAGTGAGTACACAATGATTAGTTATTATTTTATCAAATTTATAAAATTCCAATCTAATGCTTAATATAAAAAATAAATAGTTATTTTGGAAATTGTATTTACATTTTTTTCAATAAAATAACTACAAAAATATATTTAAGTTTTATATTATTTTCTTTATATATTATTACGTCAATTATTATATACTTGTATCGTATGATCCATGTTTCAAGTTTCTACTTTTAATATTTTTTAAATACAACAAAACAATAGAATTTATTTGTTTAAATAACTGTGCATTTAAATTTAAATGATTTCAAAAAGAATAATGGTGATATACGTATTTTCATAACTTTTGAATTTCTAGATGAAAATTTACAAGGAACCCAATGCAAGATTTAATTATCAAAGTTACCACGGTTTCGAAAAAATTGAAAACAAAAATAAGCCTATTTTTTTTCATTACCCAATTATTATATTTCATTATGAATTAGTAATAAAATGAATTCGATTTTGTCGAAAATAAGAATTAATTTGTATTTTTTATTTATTACAGACAATGGGTAATTGCTACGCTGTTATTTCGGTTTTGATAAATCAGATTAAAAACAAAGAATGATAAAACGTTGTAGTTTTGTAAATTGATTTAAGTTTTACTCTGATTATTAGATTTATTTAATTTTATCTAAACGAATCTTAATATAATTCAATGCATATAGATGTAATAGTTGTTTTTATTGTACATTATTAATAAAATAGTATTATGGTTAACAACAAATGGATGATTATGAAAACAAAATAATTTACATTTAATTGTAAATTATCGAAATAGTTATCAATGTTTATATTATTTTAACTTATAACAAACTTCAATTTGAATTCAATAATTCAAAAAAGTTAATTTTACTGAACATTTTATAATATTTTTATAGTTTGTTCATATCAATTATATGTATTTTAGTTTAGTAATTTTTTAGGTCAACGTTGTAACTTAGCGTATAGATCATTAAGAAAATATTATTGTTATGCTATAATTATTTAAAAATGTTATACTCTTGACACATTATTTTTAAACCACATTAACGAGACTAATTAAACCGTGATAGCAGAATGAGAAAAATATTGAATAAATCGTTTAACTGTTTTTAACATATTGTGTTCTTTATTTTAAGTTATACTGTTCCCGTGTAGTACACAATGATATTTAGGATTGCCAATGTAAACCAGATATCTATTTCATAATGATTAATATTATACGTCAAACATAGTCAAACATATGTAAGTAAATATAAAAAAATTAAAAAAAAAAAAGATTCACTACTATGGCTTTTAGCTATTTTATACCTAGCTATTTTGCTGTGGCTATTTTGACATTCGCTTTTTTTGGATTCGCGGTTATGACGGGTTACCGTCTAAAAGTTGTATGTACACTGTACAGATTTATTAACAGTTATAACTTATAAATAAATATATATTAACTGCGTAGATAAAATCTTATAGTTTTGTCAAATTCAAATTTAGTTCTTTTATATTTAGTTGTAGGATCACTTACTTGTGTACTTTAAATATGGGTGATTCCTCTCTCTACTGAATCTATATAGTATAAAAGTTCACAGAGCAGATGGAGACAGAACAAAGACGTTAATTTTTAATTCAAGTAATAAGAGCCCTGTTTAATTTAATCTGTGAAATGACAAAAATACTCAGAAACGTTAGTAAAATGGTCAATGACGAAGAAGGAAGAGCAAAGCACTTATAATTGTTATTACTAGCAAGCATTCGTACGTGATGGATATCTCTGAGACTGCTACTGGCTGTGATGAGGCTTTTGGTTTTGTTTATAATATCATTGACCCTAATTCGTACTTGTTCTGCGATTGTAGAATGTTGTTTTTTTTTTTAATTAATAAAATAGTATGTTAAAGTTATTATACATTTTGGTATTTCTATGTGTATATGATATTCATTTACTAATCTTGATTAATACAATACATGGTACAGGGAACAGTTATATTATTGTATTTTAAACATAATGTTAATATTGTTACTGATGATATAACGCACTGCCATTAATTAAGTAAATAAATAAAAATAACAATAATTATTCAACGATAACAAATAATATCAATACCTGATAATACATTAAATTTATTGACTATGACAATTCTTAAAATTACATAAAATAAATATCAAAAATAATTATTAATGTCTTAGGCGGACCACACACTAAAGAAATAATTATAAACACAAAAACTATAATTTCATGAAACCAGCTGATATATTCGAATAGGGAAACATACACCGAATTTCATGCAACTATTTTTATTTATAGTTTACGAAATTGATAACACAAAATTTGTCATTCTGGTTTCATTGTTTCAGTTTCATGAACATTTTCATTTTTCACACAGTTATGCACGTTTTTAGTTTTTATTGAGTATATTATACTCTATCGTATAATTTATTAACTTTTTTCCTATTCAAATTTATTATTCAATACTTACAGTGGCGGCTCGTGTGCTTTGATAGTGGGAGGGCGATATAAAATTGCTTATTTATGGAAAGTAGGTATCGAACACAAATAATATTAATAATGGTTATTTAATTAAATTAATTTAACACAATTTTTATGTGTGGATGAATCCATGATTAAAAACTTAATAATTCCAGTATATATTTTTGGAAAAAAATATCAAATTGAAATAATTGATTGCGAGTTATGACTGCACAAAGTAAATAATAAATATACGCAAGTTCGGAATCCATGTGTATCGGGCGATTAAAATCATCGCCCCGGCGGCAGTATTATTATTGTATTCCCCCTTCTTAAATTTTGTATTCCGATCATAGTTATGACGAGCGACTTTTAACATCGCCCAAGCATGGCATGCGCTGCTCGCGCATCTTGGTAAATCGTTATCGGTTATCGATTTTCAGAAGCTACAGTGTTGAATGATTTATTTTTGAACTTCCATTATCTGATAATGTTTTCATAATACTTAATAATGTAAATATTATAGAAAACACAATTTTTATTTTTGATAATATTATACTACAATATAAAATTAAAAATTGATAATAAACTTATAAATATGTAATAAATGATAATTTTAGAAGGAGGGCGATCGCCCCATCGCCCCTATCTACGAGCCGCCACTGAATACTTACATATTTATAATACTAGTATTAGTTTTACTTAAAATATTTTTTTCGTATTTTTCAAAGTATTGAAATAAAGTAAGTACCCATTTGTCCACCTTTTTAATATTATTTATAACACAATGTTATTATTATTATTATTATTCATAAATTTTTTGTTCTACATATTCTGTAATTAACTAAAAATGCCGAAAAAAGAAGACCTTGTCTTTAATACACAGTTAGTTGAAGCTGTAGCAAACGTGAATCAACCCAAATAGCTCGGGAAAATATTGCTAAAGAAGTAAATGATTGATACAGGTTTCAGAAACTAGTTTCGCGTTAATCTGTTTATTTGTATTATTTCCTTGTAAATTTGACATTTATCGATTGAAAAATAATGAAAATATATTACCATTCTTTTTCGAAATCAATATTGAATTTTTTGACGTAATATTATTATCATTACATAGTCGAAAGTATTAAAAAAAATATGTATGTGTAGCATCTACTTGCTCATAAAAACAAAATGCAATTATGATCTTATTCAAAATGAACACAATAGTATAATATGTAGTGGTTGAGCGCTCATGTATAAGCTAATCGGCCAAGTGTTCAACAATTGTAGCCTCACACGTGAGTAAAAATTCAATTCAACAACTAGTGAAACGTCAAAGATGCAATGTTGAAACGTACAAAGAATCAACAACTATATTAATGAAATAATTTTAGCCCCATCGATTTGCCAAACACTAAAAGATGAATTATTTTTAATCAAAAAAAAAAAATGAAAACTTACTACTATTTACGACAGAAAAAAAAATTGTAAATATTTAAGCGAATCTATCTGCTGTTTAGCAGATGGAACATTCAAGGCTTCCCCAAAAATTTTTGAAAAACTTTATGTTATTCACGGATCAATTAAACATGAAACCAATGAGATTTTTGTACCATTGGTATTTGCTTTGATAAACGGTAAAAATTACAAGCTATACATATACTTAGGTATTTGATTTATTAAATGAATTTTGTGTCGAAAAAATATCAATATTAAACAAAGTAATGATTTGGAAATAATAACAGATTTTGAAAAAGCAGCCACAAGCTATTTAAATGAAAATTTTCCATTAGCAACCCATTCGACATGTTTTTTTCATTTATGTTAGAGTATTTATAATAAAATTCAAAATATTGGTCTATTAACGAAATATGCTAATGATATTGAGTTCAATCTCTATTAGCAAGACATTTACCCGAGATGTCATTTTTACCAGTTGATAGTTTGTATCATATTATATTATATTAGGTATATTTTATTTGTTTATTACCTTTTATATTTCCTAGGTTCAAGAAGGCTGGGTCATAATTAAACCATTATTTGAAAGCAACGAAGAAGAACAAAGTCTATTAAAGTATTTTGAAAATACATATGTAATGGGTAAATAAGTTATGAAAACGAAAGAAAGATCAAGAAAAGAACCAGTTTACACTATTCCACTTTACTCACCAGAATTATGATCTGTAGCTCAAAGGGTATCATCAAGATTGTCGAGGACAACTAATATTGCAGAATCCTGGCATAGAAAATTAAATAGATTAATATTACCACATCCAGGTTTATTTGAATTAGATTTGATTATTATTTTTTATCATTATTTAAATTTTTAGTTGTATTATTGTTCATCATAGAACTGCATAAATTAATCAAAACGTTACAATCTACTCAAAATGAAACTGAGGAAGAAATTTAGATGTTATTCTATGGGCATAGTAACAAAAAAATGAAAATTCATCAAGTACAACCCAACAATATACGTAGTTTAAAATAAATGAAACAAAGACTCTTAGCTAATACAAGTAATAATATCTTAGAGTACTTAAGGGGAATAGCTCAAAATTTTAAATTTTAACTACTTATACTTACACTAATTATTTTAACATTTTACTACATTTTTATTTTACTTAATTTTTTTTAAACAACATTTTTTACTTGTATAGTTTTTTCAAATATTTATTGTTATATTATTTTTAGCTCAAAATGTATGTTTATCTAATGCAATATATTTCGAATACATGACTTTTCGATCACTAGACTTTCGGCCATTGCTTTTTCGACAAGACCACCCCCGCCCCTTTTTGAGCTATTTATGGACATTTTAAAATTTCAATCTTTTTTTTACAAATGTTGATAAAAAAAAGTCATTAAATAAAATTGCTTGAAAGTTGAAGACAAGATCTCCCACATTACTATTTCTTATAATTACGTATAATAAAAAGCTAGTATATGTATATAAATTTATACACACGTGGAAATTAGAAATAAATAATTAGGTACGTACAATTTAAAATTTAAATATTCACATACAATTATTATTTATTATATGGGCGTTTTCTTAAGTAACAGACTATATAACTTTGCAATGTGCTATTAACGAATATTTTATTTACACCCTCTCATTTAATACAAAATCTAACCAATGAATTGCACAGTTCGTTTATAGATTTAATATTAAGGAGAAAGAGGGGAGTTGACAACAATTTTGTGTGCTACAACCTTACAACTGAAGTGTGTCGTTCATATGTGGTATATTAAAACAGTATACGTATAATAGAAGTCATAACATATATTTGTACAGTAGAGTTTATTACGAAGTAATATTATCTTAACTAATATGTACTCTCATTAGTATATAGAAGATTCGGTTTGTTTTAAATTATTTTGATAAAATTAAAAATATATTATAATAAAATTTAAAAAAATGTATACAAATGCGATGAGCTAGTCTTAAAATAAAATAGTTACGAGGATATTCTACGCACACCTAAAGTCATTCCCTCCTCTCATTATTACGCAAATGAAGGACATACGACTTTTTTTTATGTGTCCTCTTGACCTATTTATGCTTGATATTCATAGTTAAAAATGATTATTGAAAAGAAATGATTTAACCATCAGCTACTGCTTTTTCCTTTTGTTTTGGATTTCCAATACTATAACTAGGTCATACTCGAAACTATAATATTATGCAACTGAAATTTAAGTAATTATATACCAAACAATATATGCATTATGTATTATTAATGACGTTAGGCAGGTAAGGAACATAACATATTATTATAATATTAATAAATGAACAGGTCATCGATATAAAACTCGTACCTACTACACTAGCTTGAATGTGTGTATGCAGTGGTGTAATTACAGAAGTGCAGGTTGGTGCACTTACACCCCTAACATTAAGTAGCAGGTACACCAGCTAAATAAACTGAACTCAAAATTAAAAATTCTAAGAACATTTTATTCTATTTCATTGTTTTATTGAATTAATAATGAAAACCGTGAAGAAAATATTTTAAAATTAGTATATGATACATATATCACGTTAAACATGCAACCATTAAAAAATAAACTGAGTATTTTTAATCGAATATTTGCTTCCAAATACTCCATATATCTAAAAAAAGTATATTTAAAAAAAAAAGTGAATCCATGACAAACCCTGAAATAAGATTAGGATTTCTTTTAATATATTCTATTTTTAAAACATTTTTAAAAATTCGATGAATACTACCGTGTCGTGTGAAAGAAGTTTGAAAATTAAAATTTATTTACGAACAACCGGGACAACATTGAGCCAAGGAACTAGAGTTCTGCACGATCCGTGTTTTTATAGACCAGATCAGACTGATACATTTTAATAAAAACCAGGACCGGACCAAACAAATAAAAACGAAGCCCAGTTAGATTTGTTTTTCAATGTAGCAGAAAAAACATGCGAATATATGAACTTACGAGCCCTGTTTAATAGTTTTATACCAATACTTATCAAAATATTTGCTATTGTTTTACATTGCAATGATTATTTTAATGATTGTGAATATTTAATTTAAAATAATTACTTATGAAAATTCATATGTTGTTTTACAAATTCTTATGATTTTACAATGATGTCTATTTTTTTTCTTACGTGCAAAAAATTGTGTACAAAATGCGTTGTACAGTAGAAAAGAGAAATCTGATTTTCAACTTTGAATGTAGTTTTAGGTGGTAAATTGGATCTAATTTGTACTTTTAGTTGGTCATTATTAAAAATTCTCAAAATAATCATAAAAATAGGAATGACAGTATATATTTAAAATACATAAATAAATACATAATATAATAAATATTTTTATGTACATTGTGTGCATAGCTAAATTTACTTTGTTTATTACTAGGGCTGGAATTTTAATGCCAGACATCTTTTTTTTTAGTGTTTTGAAACGTTTGTCCGTAAGTATAAAATGTGTTTTGGGTGATACTAATTATTTTAAAGTAATTTTTTTTTTGCATTTTTTTGACAAAATTAACCATAAATGCATTTATAGGACATTTTTGACAATTTTAGTGCATTTTCTTAGTTTTTAGAGCATTTTTGACAATTTGTTCATAAAATAAATGAAAATTGTTGCGATTAACAAGAGACTTTCGGCAAACTGCCGACAGTACGGATAATAAATTTTATATAGCACGACAACGATAACGTTTTTTTTTTTAAATTATTATTTTAGAATGAATTATAAGAAAACAGAAGTACAACAGAACTAAACAAGTAACAACAAACAATATTATTAAAAAAACAAAAAAAAAATGTACTACTATAGTATCATTTTAAATTTTTTTCTCAATTTTTAAGCTATAATAACTTTAATTTAAATGCATTTTTATAGTACATTTTTTGAGTTTTTTTTTTAGTCATTTTCGCATTTTTGTAAAGGCATTAAAAATCTCAGTTCTACTTATTACAATGCCAAAAATATACCTACTTATTTTTTTAATAATAATCTATTTGTTGAGAATGTTATGAAACACCAGGAAGCTACAAAGCTAGATATTTTGATAAATATTTATACGGTTTTCATGTTATATTTTATATTTTATAAGTAAAAATTCTAAAGTAGTTATTGGAGATTTTATAATAATACAACGAACCATCGCAAATATTTATAGTATTAAACTTTGAACAAAGAAATCAGTTTGATTGCATAGTATCTTTTGGAAACTAATTCAAACACTTAAATAGTAAAGTTATAAATTAATAACATTTGATATTTAAAATAAATTTAACTTATGTTAAAATTTATTTGAGTATTATTATCGTATATCTATAGTTTATAGATAATTAATACACGTTACTTCGATAAAAATTCATTAAACTCAGTAAAAACATTTGTATTTACTAAAAATAATGATTCTGTACAAACTAATTTTTCTTTGGCATTTGATAGACGTATATTAGAGTTTTACTCTTATAAAAATAAAAATATATATTATTATTAAATTTAATAAGTTTGTATTGGGTTGTCTAGGGTCATGGAGCATAATGATCAAAGAAAATACAGTCATCCATACAAAAATTATAACTTAGATAGTAGGTATGGAACGCAACTAGTGGATAGTATTAAATATCAAAACCGCAAAGATCAAATAGTAAAAAAACATTTTGGATTCAAACATCTGGAAGAGTTAAGCGATAAAGAGTCTTCAGATATTGTATTTGTAATATATAATCCATCTAACGGTTTTGTTGATTTATTTAAGCAAAACAAAGATCCAGATTGGTTGTTCTTACTTATGAAGATTACTGCCAAGATTTGCAACACAGATTTTTTAGTGAGTAAACAGTCTATATTAACTGAAATATGTTGGAACTCAGTATTTATTGATAATTTAAAATCATACATTCTCACTACTCCAATCGAAAAAAACGAAAATCGACAGTTGAATCTTGAAGCGTTTTTTGATAATTGTCTTATTGTCTGCCAGTCTATTATAGATTTATTTCTGAAAACAACTACTGAAAGCTTAAATAGCTTAATAATTTGTTTAAAAATGGCATTTTCAAACATAAAAAACAATTGTCTTGATATTAAAATAAATGATGTCATGTTATTGGATAAAATCCCAAAAATTTTAAATCGATTTTCAAATCTAACATCGAACAATAGTATGAAAAATGACAATAAAAACGAACTTCAAAACGTTACACCACCCGAAAATTTTCGAGTACTGTCTATTTATCCAACACCATTTGATATGGAATACCAAAGACCTTTTTTACGTCCTAACATTAAAAAAGGAGCTTATCAGAGTGTTGAACATTATTTGGATGTACAATTTCGTCTTTTACGTGAAGATTTTATTGCACCACTTCGTGATGGGATTACGTCTTATATAGAAAATAATAAAATTCGTGACGAAAGACGGAAACGAATTAATAACATTCGTATATATCATAATATTCAATTCAACAAAGAAAAAATATTCGTACAAGATAAATTGGGATATTTAATAAATTTCAATAAAAACAATAAATTGAAAATCAATTGGGACTTGTTATAGAATGAAAATAATATACAATTATATTAATCAGATGTTAACATTAGTTAATTATAATTTATAACATTAATTCTGATTTTTTGAACACGATTCCGGAAGATCTTTTTAAACTAAAAATGAAAGATAAATGGTTATTATATTTTCACTGGGTAAATACTACTAAAAATGTATTCGATTCCAAAATATCAAACCTTGAAAAAAAATATAACAATCAGCACAAACAATATTCAGAATTGAAGGAAATAGAAAACATTGAAATTTTAAAAAGAAAATATATTGTTGCGATGACTACTACTGAAGCATCTAAGCATAAAATATTGCTCGAAAGACTGCAATCACCAATTGGTAACATTTTAAGTTATCAAATCAGTTTGATCTTATAGAACAGCAATTTTGGGTTCGGCAAACCATCGAATATCAGGCCAATTTAGGCATTTCAATATTAATTGCGTTTAGGCTACTAACGCATGCCCTGTGGGCTGTGGTATGTTTCAAACCTTTTTCCTTACATAATTACATAAAATTAAGTGCAATCACCGAACTAACCAAAACAATGTACAAACGTTTCGACCAAAATAGTACGCATAACAATACACTTATATGTCCATCGTTCCTCTCCTAAAAAAAAAACCCGCTACGTAAATTAAAACGTAAGTAGTAAAGTGATCTATTAAATTAATTAAAAAGGTGTTACTAATGCGTTTCTTTCTTAACAATTTCTATCTTTTTAATTTTGTATATTTATATCAAATTTTCTTATTGTAATAGTTGTGTACAGATTGAAAAATTTCTTTGAATAAATAAAAAATAAAATTACCTGTACGCCATAATAATCCAACTACCAATATTTAATGCACTAATGTCGGTTGAGGAAAACCAATTTAAGTTAATATTATTTTTAACGGTCTGGTTTGAGGATTTTATATATTTGAAAACTTTAGGTTATTACAGCAATTTTTCAAAAATAATTTTCAAGCCTTGTAGATTTATCAGATTTATGTGATATGTATGATTAAAAAAGTTGATAATGTGGTCTTCCAGTATTAGTTTTGACTTTTTGAATGTATACTACTTCTTAATAGTTGAAATTGTTTAATAGATAATGCTAAACTTATAAGTACCAATTATTTAATTAATAATACCTATTAATAATAATAACTAGTAAATAAATTTAACTTATATAGACAATTTATAGTATTTAAAATTTTAAACTTTGATACTTATATATTATTCATATAGGAATATAGTTAATACTGTATTAATAAATAACACTATTGGTCGTTAAGTTAAGTAATTTATTACTTTTAGGTAAAACAAGTAGATAATATTAATATATTAATATACTTACATTAAATAAGTCACTAGGTTAGTCAAAGCATATTACTTATATTGTTCTATAATAATAGAAATAATTTAACTTACCGTAATTAATTTTAATTGTGTAATACATGATTGATATTACTGTTGTCTGATATATTAAACATTTTAAATTCATAAAATTTAATATCTTAGAGCTTGTGAAAATAATCATCCTTGTAAGAAACAATGCGTTGCTGACTGTGGAGATTGTATTGTGCCTATGCTTAAGATAGTACTGTGTGGTCATCAAGCCGAACTACCTTGTGATGTTGATTGTTGATCCTAAAACATTTAAATACTTGGAAAAGGTTTGTTCATATATTATTATATCAAAAAATTGCTATTACTTATTAATAAATTAGTTAATATATGGATGTTAATTGTAATGATTTTTGTCAAAAACAATTAGTGTACCAAATAAATAATAATTACAAACATTGAAAACTGTAAGATATAAATCCTTTTCTAGATTACGCACTTTAAAAACAATTATTTCTAAGTTCAATATATTTGTTTAAATAGATGGGAATAACATTGAAAAAGTGTGGGCATAAAACAACTAAAAGCTGTTACGAGAAAAGACCTAAGTGTACAACTAAATGCACCGATCGGCTACAATGTGGACATGTATGTAACATTGATTGTCATAAAGATGATAATCCGACACACGAAAAAGTAAATTATTGTTTTATATGCACTTTATGTTTACTGATTTTTTTTTTTTATCTTAATAATTATTTTTAGTATGTATGCATTAAACCATGTTAAAAATTAAATATAAACTGTTCTCAAGATCACAAATGTAAGAAAAAATGTTACGAAAGTTGTTCAAATTGTACAATTAAAGTTGATAAATTACTAGAATGCGGACATTTGAAAAAGAATGTAAATTGTAGCGATGACATCAAAAGCATCCAGTGCTCGAAACATCTCCGGTGTAATCGCATATTAGAATGTGGTCACAAGTGTCGTAAAATGTGTTATGAGAAATGTCAGTGCAAAGTTATTTAAGTTGTGACATAGTGACGTGCACTAAACGCAATAACTATTGTTTTTTTTAATAATAATAATTCCTTTTTTAGATCACAAAAACACACCCGGAATGCGGACATACGAGTGAAATAGAATGCCAAATAAATCCCGAAAGAAATTTTATTTGTCTTAAAAAGTGCATGCGAACAATGAGTTGTGGATATAAATGCAAATATAGGTGTGGAAGTGAATGCGATCCTAAAAAATGTAAAGAACTAATATTGAAAACGGGAAAGCTCGCGTGCGGTCACAGTAAAATATGGGTTTATTGTTGCGACGCGGATAAAGGTAACTTGCATTATATTATATATTGGTAATACATTCATTAAACTCCATAAATATATACATAAAAATTCACACACAAAATTATAAATCTATCAATGACCTTTATCATATTCTCTCTTTTTACTGGAAAAGTTTCTCAGTTTAAAAAAATGTCTTGTTACTCTTATAATTATACAACAGCTCATAACTTAAAACTAAAAAAATTAAACTGCGTCATTATATCTAGTAAATGATCGTAAATTCAAATGAAGAAATTATTAACGCGAATAGATTGCGAACAGCGGAACATTAAAAATACATACAAAAACTACTGTTAACTTACGTTGTTCGAATTCTATGTAGATTTCGTCGTCTCGGATTGAAAAGGTTCTAAATCGATTTTTTTGAAAAATGGTTTTTTTTTGCATATATTGTTTAATATTTTATTACTGTATAAATCAATCTTGAAATCGCAACGATTTAATGATTATTTAATGAGAAACTCAGAATGAAAAGGTTCTAACTCTTACAAATATGAATGATAAGGGGCAAATTGAGAAATAACAGAACTTTTTCATTCTAAACAATGATTAAGAGTGAAATAGTTCTTAACGGTCTTAGGTATAATATCTTAGAATGAAAAGGTACTGTTGTAATACGGTTATACTACTGATACAATATTTAATGATACAAATTATTATTGTGCCATGATAAAATCGGTGTTTCCTAGTTGCGGACAAAGTCACAAAAACCATGCGAGTTGCGGACGAAATCTAAAAAGGTAACATACGAATTGCGGACACAAATATAACATACTAATTGCGTACAATCAATTATTCGTGGTCCATGGCGTAAAAAATAGTATTTACGTACCATTATTTTTTTGTTTGTTGGTGGGCAAATCAGTTACTGATTATTGTACAGCACTAGAATTTTTAAAAAAACGTTCACCAATCCTACCAACTACTTTTCATATTGATTTTGAACAATCTATTCACTCAGCTGTTCGTCTAGTATGGCCAATGAGCAAAATAAAAGTATGTCTGTTCCATCTCGGACAAGCTTGGTACCGAAAAATACAGTTAATAGGTCTAGCTAAAGTATATAATACTGAGGGCGAAAATGGGAACTTTTTAAAATCATTTTTTGGTCTACCGTTTTTGTCACCTAACGAAGTGGATGACTGCTTTACAGATGACTTTATGTCTACGCTGCCGGCTGGCTGTACTGCTATACACGATTATACAGATTATGTTTTTTTGAACTATATAAATACAGATTCCGCAATATTTCCTCCAGAAATATGGGCAGAATTTTCTTCATCTATTTCATGAACCACAAATGCTTGTGAAAGTTTCCATGCTAAACTTAATGGTATGTTTTATCGCAGTCACCCTAATATATATCAATTTATCGAGGCCATAAATGAAGTACAGACTGGTAGCTATACTAAAATGAACTATACTGCTGTAAGAAATTTAAAACGAGCCAAAAGAACTGTCGAAAAAGAGGATATTATTAGTAAACAAATGTTGCAATATTCAAATGGTGAAATCAGTAGATTATCATTTATACATGCTGTTTCAAAAAAATTTTTGCCACAAAAACTATAAAAATGAAAAAGTGGTGAAGGGAAATATTTGTGTCCGCAACTTACGTGATTTTTATTTAAAAAAAACTTTGTACGCAACTAGTACTATGATAACGAAAAACGTGTCCGCAATTGTTATGTTACAATATTGACCTGAATAATTTCGTCCGCAACTAGTATGCGTCCGATAAAATATTATTCCGGCATTTAGGTATTTTTCTGTCTATTTTTGATTTGTCGATGTAATAGGATAATAGGTTATATCTTGTAGTAGGTATTCGATTAAGTCATATCATATCTAATAAGTAATTACTAAATAACTTCAAAACTAAAATATAATACATTACATAATAAATATTTTTGTAATATTACGTGATGTGAGGAATTAACATAATTTACACTCGTAAGTTGGCGTCACTGAATAAAACAAATTATTTTAATCAGTATCAAAAAGTTCTAACTTATTCAATAATATATTTTTTTAGAATGAAAAGATTCTAATTTAATAAATAATTTTTATTTTCAGAATGAAAAAGTTCTACACGTATAACCTTTTAATTCTAAAACTATATCTTAGTTTTTTTATTATCAACTTAATCAATAATTGCGGTAAAATAAAATTTCAAGTTAAGTAGTGTTTTTTGGAACTTTATTGATACTGTATAAAATGTTCGTAATTTAGTATTTACGATGAAAAAAGTTATTCCATTTATAACTTAAAAAACGTTCCCCCCGAACAATTACAACGTTAGAACCTTTTAATTCTGAGCGACGACTTCTTATCAAGTCACAACTATTATCACGATAATTGGATCGACAAGTTAGACGTAGTTTCGTATATTATATAGGTACAGTATACACTATATTGAAGTTCAAGTGGAGTCCGACGAATGTTTATAGTCAGATTGAAATAGTATCGGTAATAACCGATATAGTATATTACATTATGTGTATAGTATACTTACAGTAGTAAATCTATTTGTTTTTTAAACGATCGTAACCGGTTAACTGCACGTGGACACATCGTACGTACTACAAATGGATTATAAGTTTTAAGTTTCCGTCTAGTAGCTGTAGTATAAATCTCAGTGAACCATCGTCAAAAATGTCCGATGACTGTTTTATTTGACATGACTACAGAATGGAATCGCAGTTTATGCGAATCAAGTGATACTTGAATAATATATATAAGTTTAAATATAGGTACTTGCACCCTATTGATCACTTATAGTGACGCGTATGAAAAAAGTTTTAAAAAATTGTAACTCATCTCCATCACACATAAATATATAATAATAATATTACACGCTGTACTGTACATGTTCTAACCACCATTGTAATTTAGTGATCGAAGTGTCACTATATGCCAAAATATATTTTTCGTATTATTAGCTATGACCACGTCATGTATACTAAACTGATGGTGTAAACGAGTGGAAAATCATAATCTTCCGTCTCTGAAATGACGTCTTTCTTTATGATAACTGTAACTAAGTTTTACGATTCAACTGTTTTAAGCATTCCCCCCCCCCCCACTAGAAAATCATATATTTGAAAATGTACCTTACATCATATTAATAAACTGTATATAATATACATTAACATATATTCAAAGGATTGACAATTTAAGTAGTAGATGAAATGAACAATTTTAACTGTGCGGTCTCATCGAGATTGGTTTGTGTGTCACGTATAGAATAGAAATTTGAATATAGAATGACGGCAAGATATCGATCAAATTAGTGACGTTAAAGTTGTACCAATATAGTCCAAGTGTCCAATGTACATTATATATTATATCATGACGTTTCTGTTGTACGTGCGTAGACTAACGTCAGTTTTCAATAAAATTAAATGTCATGTATCACTGTATTTGTGTGTCTCCCTACACCACATACCATTAGTATTTATTACAAGAAAAGTATACATTATAAGTTTTTTATATAAATACTTATTGCCTATAATAGATATTTATAAAATCATGTATTGAAATTGTTAGTAATTATTAGAAGAAAAATAGTTTATTATAACTATAATAGTTCATTTCACCACAATAGGTTCATTATGGTAATAAAAAAGTATTATAATATAATGTGTAATTCATAACACATAAGTTCCTTAAAATGCATATTATGATGAACCTTTAATATTTATTAGTGGTAATATAAAAAATTATGAAAGTTGCATATGTATTTTCAACAGACTTAGATAAAATACCTTTAAAAAGTATTTAATAAGTAGGTACTCAAATATTTGTAAAAATAGTATTTCGAATGAAGTATTTACACAAATATTAAATTATTCAAATAATTGATAATTTGTGTTGTACATATAATTATTATATGTATGTTAATTAATAAACTTTAGTGTGAAAACCTTTCAATTGTGCCTCAATCTATTATAATTTACTAATAATGAAAACTGATAATAAAGAAAAATATTTTTCAAATACTATATTAGCTGTCTTACTAAAATGTTATCAAAATATTTGTTACCTTTTTACGATGTTAAATAGAAAAAATATTTAACGTTTAAAACTTAATAAATATCTATGTATAAATATAATATTAATATATAGAATTAAAAAAATAACATTTTCTTTTTTGATTATTTTTTTTTTTTAATGATTTTCATTTTAAGGCTTGTTAAATTAATAAATCCAAAAGATATGTACTTTAAATAAAATTCTTACTATCCAAGTCTAATTTTCAAAAAATACCTTTTTTGATTTAAAAACAATTGAAAAATTAAACAATTGTTATTTATACTCATTAAACATTACATTAATCGTAGCTTAAAATTATCAAAAACATACATGAAATATATTATACATTAATATTATGTCAATTAATATTATGCGCGTACCTTTTTGTACTTACACGTATGACATCTTGTATTATTAATTTTTTTTAGACTTTGATGTTAGTAGTCAGTATGTTCTCGACAAATGCAATGCACCTTGTTTGAAAATGTTATTATGCGGTGATATGTGTTCTGGTACATGTGGAAAATGTAAACAAGGTCGACTGCACGTACCGTGTGAAAAAATATGTAACAAAATCAATCCTTGTAATCACTCGTGAGTGTCACTGCACAATACATGATATTTATACAATAAATATTTACATATCAATCATAAAAAATTATGATTTCAAGATAACTAAATAATCGACCATTGTCCTTTTTTTCTGATTTTTATTTATACATAGATGCCATTATCCATGTAAAGAAGCGTGTCCTCCGTGCGGAAGTAAATGTGCTTACACTTGTATCCGTTCTAAATGTCCACTTCCGTGTAGTGCCCCGTGCGTACCGTGTCAGGTATGGTAAATGAAGTTCTTCTCAATATATTTTCATACCTATACTCTTTTTCAACAGCAATAATAAATACACGTATTGTTCTGTTTTACAATATTATACAGTATTCAAACTAAATATAATAAAATTAATTTTTCCATACAATTTTTTTTTGCTTTATTTCATCACACATAGTACGGTTGGCTACCGTCGTGTTTTCTCATATTTTGCGCGTCAACTTGATCTAAATGACATTGTATAATGTATAAAATATCCTAAGCAGAGGGAAATACCGTTATTTGGATATACGAGTAGGTACCAACTATCCTATTTATATAGATGTTAAATATATATCTTTGATAATATAATAATACAAAAATTCATCAAAAATTGTTGATTTATTATTATTATTCTTTACCAGGAATCATGTTTTTGGAAGTGTAAACATTTTAAGTGCACTAAAGTATGCGGTGATAATTGTAATCGACCGTCTTGCTACGAACCGTGTCCAGAAAAGCTGAAATGTAAACACGAGTGCATTGGATTTTGTGGTGAAAAATGCCCTCCTCTTTGTCGCAATTGTCGCATATGTGATGAGGCCAAAGTAACAAATATTTTATTTGGATATAAAGACGAACCAAACGCAAGGTATATACAATAATATATATTATAATATTCACCACACGTATAATATAGTATATACTAACCACGACATCGACTGTATTATATATTATGAGACATAGCCCTTTTCCGCCAAAAATATTAAAGATAAGATTCCCGTTCCCGCTAAATATTAATAATACGAGTATATCATGTATAAACGTAATAACCACCTGTGTATCTATACAAAAATAAAACAATATTCTAATTATTACATGATTGCATATCGCGTGTACATTATGATTATATTTAAATATTTTAAAATGTCATAAAAATATAATAGAAGTAATAACAATTAAATTATAAATTTAAAAAAAAAATACATAAATGATCATAGACTCAACAATTTAATTTTAACAATGTGAACTAAATTTACTATAAAATTTTTTATTGCTGAATAATATCTATTATTTTTCTATGTGTACGGCAAATATCTTGATGCGATGTGGTTTATATTTTCACCATCGACAATTATCACTTTATAGTGTGTGTATTATTGTGCAGTCTTCGTGGTTATTTACAAATTATAATAGGGTATGTTAAACTATTATATGAGTACATCGGATAAAAATAAAATTGTTGTAACCCATAAACGCAAAATATGACCCAAACGCAACCCAAAGGCGCAAAAAATAAATAAATATCTTTTAAACAAACTATAAACGCAAATAAATTTTACAAAAATAAAGCGTATTTTAAAAATTAAATACGATAAGTATAATAGTTTATATACTGTATATAATATATATTTATCTTAAATAATTATCAACCTTCACCATAGTTTATTACGATAATACTAAACTTCAACTGAACTCGATCACTGTTGATATACTTTTGAATTATAAAAATATTATATATTTAATTAAAATAAATAATAAAAATTTAATAATCAATAATTTTAAAACGAAACTTATAGTGTAACGGGTACAATATTTATTTTTGTGCTTTTGATCTATCGAAAAAAATCGACGATTTGCGCTTTTGGGTTTTACCAAATAAAAAACATTGTTTACAAAACTGTGTTTGGAGTAAATGTCATTTGAAAACAGGAATCATACCTTTTTTTTTTTTCTAAAGAAAACGGGTAACACCCGTATTTCTTTTATTATATTAATAATAACAATAACTGCCTCATGGTGGCTAGGGCCATTGGCTACAATAATATTAACTTAATTTTTACAATTGAAGAATCATTTTAAAATATTAAAATATTATAAAAACAGATGAAAAATTGACATAAAGATATGAAAATACAATTCTAAATTTTTATATGTAGTTCAGTATCCTCTAGGAAATCGAATACATTCAAGGTACCCGAGTTTAAATTTTTTAACGGATGTTGCGTTGTAGCTTGTACTTAGAGCATTCGATTAAAATGTGTTTGATTGTCAGATAATAATTGCGAGTAAGGCATTTTGTAAGATCTTCTTACCCATATTATAAGTTCAACATATTACACGTACGCACACGCACACACACACACACACACACACATATATAATATATATCTTGTAGATTCGTTTACTTGGAAGACTGCCAACATACGGCGGAGTCGAGAGGTTTGGAACAGTGGATAAATCAAAACAGCGAAGAGATAGTCCAGAAACAGTGTCCCATATGCAAAATTCCTATTCTGAATACGTTGAGGTTCAAGAACCACTACGTGAAATCCGTGCAGAAGGACATTTGCGAGATCGAGACCAGACTGTTGGACGGCCGCGATTGGTCGGCCGTCGACCGGAAGAAGGCAACACTCGAGCGGTCGGTGAAAAAGTTGAACCGTCGATTCGATAGAATCGAGACGACGAGCGCGCGATTCGCGGTCGTGAAAAATCTGTGGTTCCGCTCGTCAGACCGGCTGTTGCAACGCGTGCGCAGAATCACGTTGGGCGACGAGACCCCCGTCGACGTCGACTCACGGACGTCCGCCGCCCGACTGGTCGAGTCGTTTTTTTCGTATCTAGAAAACGGCCGACGGAGACGCGAAAAACGTTGTGATCGACCACTTCATTTGGCTAATGACCGCGACGGTGGTTCGCGCGGGTCATCTGTCCGAGCAGCAGACGGCCGACGTTAACTCGGAAATGGCTCGCGGCGCCCGTCTCGCGGGTCTGGCCGAGGCGAAGACCAATCCCGACTTTCGGTTGGCCGCCATCAACCTGCAGGCCGCCTCCGCGTCATCCTGCAATACTACAGCATGGAGGCACTGTTGACGGTCACCGGACCGTACCGCCGAGACGCGGACAGCGAGGTGCAACGGTTCACCGATCGGATACGGACGGTCGTCAAGGGTGCGGTGACCGCGACGGACGCCGAACGGAAGACGATCCGCGCGGCCACGTCGGTGAACTCCCTGCACAAGCGCGGGAGATCTCGAGGCCACTGGCTCAAGTGCGCCAACGGCCACATCTACTGCGTGACCGAGTCCGGCGGGCCAATGCAGCCGGCCAAGTGTCCGGTGTGCGAGGCGGACATCGGTGGCGTCGATCACTGCAGGTACGTCGAGGGTACGACGGTGGCGACGGAGATGGACCGCGCGACAAGTGTCGCGTGGAGCGCCGCCGACGACATGGACGACTATGCATTCGACTGATCGGACAAACCGTTTTTTACCCCACATAATATTATATTATATATTATCTGCAGATAATAATTAACTTTTTATAATGACTAATAAATTGTGTATCATAATATACGTTTAAAGTTTAAAATGAGTAAATACGTAATGTGACGTAGGAAATATTTATATAGGTACCACCTACATCATACACTTATAATAGTTTCGCTTTATTAAATTTCATTAAATCAATCGATTACTATACATAATAAACGTAATTCGAAATATAACGCCAAACGGAGTGTCCTTGAAATACCGAGAAAACGAAACCTCTACGCCGTTGCCCCTGGACTGCATTATCCACGACACCGATTTAGGACATTGTACTTATGTAAGCGCAGAAACATCCCTTATTGGCTGGTGTGTAAATGTCATAATATCGTATAATATATAGCCCCACTGTTGTTCAGGTGTGCTGTGTATTATAATGTGCAGACGACCACAACGAAACATAATTTTATTGTGAAAATTTATTATGTCATCGTTATGAAATAATGACCCGGAACAGGTTGATTACGTGTTTTCAACTTTTGAATTATTCGTTCAACGCCCACTACTGTGCTGCAGGCATAAACGATTAAGTAACAATTCACTACTAATTAATAATAATGATAATAATAATAATGACTCGTTTTCGAATAATTTATCGCAATGTTTTACACGACCGAAAATTATAAACTTTCAGTTTGTTTTAGAGTTTCAAATATCAACATTCAACACACGAGCGTGTGCGACGTGCGTTTGTGTTTATCAACACGCAAACACGACAATGTTTTACGACGACTCGTATAGAATATGGTTTTTACGACAGATTTTGTTTTTTATTATCGCCCTTTCGACAATATAATATGTTTTCAGCTACACAATAAATTCGAATTATTAATCTGATCACATAACATTGTATTCAATATGATATTTCATATTGACTTATGATCCACTCCGACAATAGTAAAATCAAGAACTAAACCAATTTCACGCGTGTTATAATCCATATGATATTATATTTATATCCACAGTCATAAATCTAATACCGGGACTATACATAAAACATAACTATTCGTGCGACTCTCGTCTCTGACAGCGATTATAGATCACACTATTAGATGAATATAGAAAAAATATCTCTAGAAATTGTGTACAGCTGCAGGTGCAGCTTAACGGTTACTAGCCGCAACATAGTGACATTTTAAAACGAAACGCTTAAATTTTGATTTATGTAAAAAAGCATATAATATATTTCCGAATCGCCTGTAAGCGAAACGAAATTGAGACTTTACTCAGCCGTGCGTCTACGCTCTACAGCTATGAATACGCTAAAACTCTAAACTTTAAACTTATTTGAATCGTGCGCTTTTCGAACAAGGGCATTTAAAGGACATTTATTCGGTCAAATGCTTTGGACGTATACTCATGTGTAAAGGTCCTTGAAATGTTCGGCAGGCTGTGCAGATATGGAGACGAAAACGAATCAACTGATTTGCACTTGTACGCGAATCAATCTTAATGATTCCGTTGGTTTTTTAAAGATTGTCGTATCGTATCCTCGTGTCAATTCCGACAACTGTTTTAACGGATGAAGACAAAACTGAAAACAAAAACGGTTTGTGCGCGTTTTATAATTATCACGTACACATCGGGGTATGCGTCGATTCCGGTAAAATGTCTGTTTTATTTAAAATAATAATTTTTCGATTATTGTGTGTGTATATTGGTTATGTTTAGTACTCGACGTTCAGACATTATTATTAAGGTCATAAAAAGTGTGTTACCACCCACAGTGACAAGCGTGTGTGTTATAATATCCGTTCAAAAATATCATGCTAGGAGTTTATTATTCTCTTTCTAGCGATTTCCGTCAATTATATTTTCATCGCCGTATTCGTTTGCTAGAAATCCGTATTATGTAGGTATGATTTTATGCGCAGACGACACGACCTTTGTAAGCTATAACTTTTATACGACATGATACACGTTACACAGACGCGACCCATAGTGTTTGTTTAAAAAACATATCATTCCGTCAACTCATGCACTATTTACACTATTAATACTTCTATAATAGTGGGAGCATTAAAAAAACCACAAGGAAAAACTTACTAATCTATCATGCGCGCCCCAGAGTGACACCCACCAGAGGAAAAACAATTTTTTTTTTTTATTTTATCTATACCTATTTAAATAAAATTTGTATTCTAGTAACATTTTATGACACGTATAGACAACATCGTTGGTGGGCCACACGCGCGATATTATAAATCATACAGTTTAAAAGAATAATGTGTAAAGGGAAATGACTTGTTTGGCACCCCTCCCCCCCCTACGGGCGCTCTTGTACACAGCAATATTCACAAAGAAAAAATATATTCATCTATATATTTATGATTACAGGTTAGGACGGCTAAGTTATATATATATATATATGCTTAGATACACAAGCAATATAATATTATGTACACAAAACACATACACAATATAGTATATACGCGTATCGAACTTATCGGCGAATCGGTAATGGCCTAAAATAATAATAATAAACAGTAAACACGCGCTTGAGCAGTATATACGTATGGGCGGTAGATGTGTACCTATACCATGTGAACACAACATTATTATAATAACTATTTAATAATATATTTTATAATCGATCAATCGGTATAGACGATAATGCGTATCACGCATTATATGCTATATGCATAGTAATATACATATATATATATATATATATATAAACATTATGATTTAGTTATGTATTTTAACACGTTGACAAACTTGTGGTGTACAACTCTATATTACAAACTTTATAGTATAAATTATGAGAGCGAGTATAATATATATAGATAAGTCTTTATAATTATTCATTATTTAACCCGTCGTCACCAGTACACCTATCGCTTAAAGATAATATTATGTGGTATTTTGGATGGGGGGGGGGGGGGGGGGGGGGGGGGGGGGGGTTGGTTGAGAACGCGGATAATTTCTATACCGCGCAGAATTATGGTTTTAATTCGAAAACCCGGGAATGAAATGATACCTAAGTGCAGCATCAAACGGATACGTTGTTTTCTTGGCTTTATTTATGACCGTCGCAGTTATCGTTATATAACTCATAATAATATACAATAATACGTATATACGACATCGGAGTCTGACCGAAAATGCGCGCGAGAGCGGGAGGTAATCCGTACGCCAATTACTATACCTACATCGTAATACATACACTAATATCGTAATATTATCTAAAAGTAAGAACGTCATTCGGTTTATGTGGTTCTCATTATAAATAATTGTACGTTTAACGAGTAAAAACGCCGGGCTTTCCGCGGTCGCGGTCGAACCCGGGAAACGTCATTGTCGTCGTCGCGGTCGGCGGCGCTCGGGGATGCGCGCGAAATTTACGAACGGTAGGCGACGGAGGAGGCGGCGGCGGGCGCCCGGGCGAAAGAAAAAGCAACACTCACACACACACACACAGAGCTGATACTCGCGCGGTGGCGGTAAAAACGACGGTCTGTTGCGCTCCTAGTTTTCCGTTTTCACCCCGTCGGCGGCGCACGTACCCCGCGAGCGTTCGATTGTGTACAACAGTCATATCGTCCGCCGCGTAAATACACCGTGCGATCCGCACTTGTCGGCGAATGACGACGATTCGATAGATAAAATAACACAATATTATCGTCGTTGAGCTATACTAATACTGGAAAACGCTCGGTTACACCTGCGCGCGACGACAATCGCGGTCGATAACAATAACGGCGTAATATATATACTCGTATATAAGATATATATCGTAATAAAACAATCGTCAACGTCTGTATAATAACTGCAGTCGTCTACACCTATTATACGTTTTACGAGGACAAGACTGCAAGTCCGGAAGCCCGCACAGCAGCCGTGCAGAGTCTGTGTGCGCTCGTCAGCGGCGGAGACCGGACACCGACGAGATATTTCCGCGCCGGATCAACCGCACACGGCGATTTCCCGCGGCTGATTGTTGATAAGGAAACGAAATCATCGCCGCAACTATGCCAGCCATCGTAGCCAACGAGTTGCAAGACATGCAATTGCGATCGGCCCACGTAACGGACGAGGTAAGAGCGGTGCACCGGACGCACTTTATGTACCCTATACATACCTATACACATCACTTTCAAATTTCATTTCATTTGTTTTCTTCGTGTTTTTTTTTTTTTTTTTGTTTTTGCTTACAGTCTCTGGAGAGTACCCGTCGGATGATCGAACTCTGTGAAGGGGTACGTATTATAAAACAATATATAAATATATAGGTACGTTATATGTTTACAGCTGTGTACAACGCGTATATAACACGAGACGAAAATTTATATTTTTGTAATTGTTTTTTCCCCTTTGGAGACCGCCGACTCAACTCCCCACGTCAAAACCCCGATCGAATATATTTTTCAAACGGCGTGTAATGCTATATTAGTTATTTTATTATTTTTTTTTTTTTTTTGTTTGTTTACCGATTTCGGAGGGAACTTTTTACGTCATCAGTTGTTATAAGATATTAAATTATTATTACCGTGTTCTGATTTTGTTTCGTCGCACACCCAATCACTGCTCTCGGAAAACGATAATCAATCGTCGACAAAATCTCATATTAACTTTATATTATAATAGATACGACCAACATCATATTATAGTATAACATTATATATTTATCGTTCAAAATGCGTTTATACTCTACGCCGTCATCTGACACGTGCAATCATTCATATTAAATATAATATTATAGAAAACGCGCGTGTATGAAATTGAAAAAATTAATTAATTACATGGTTGAAGGATTTAAAAAAAAAAAAAAGTTTAATTTAATCAGATTATAGTCAGATTTGGTTCGCATTTTAATTATGTTGTGCTTAAGTGATCCGGATAACATTCTTCCTTCATTTATTTTGTATTTATTATACCATTAATCTGGAAATTGTATTTACATAAATTATTTTTTGGAGCGATACTACAAAAACATTTTAACATTATTACAAAGAAATAAGATTGGACTACAACGAGTCAAATGTCAATAGCATTCTTAACGATTTTAATAAATTACAATTATATTAAGGAAACGAACTTAAAAAATTCATACAAAAGAAATCAACTGTTAGGAAATTAATAGTTTTATTTTAATCAATTAATAAATAGTAGATTTTATAATGAAACTGGTAATTATTGAAAATTATAAAGCAACTGCATTTATAGATTTTATAATAATTTATATATAATGTTGCAGATTTTTAGCCTAATCTGTTATAAATGTACCTAAACATCTAATATTAAATTGATTAATATTTTATTCTATTACCCAATTTTTCAAAATTGATTGTGATTTTTAATTTATACACATAAAATTAATTTAATTATCTATAAATATAATACAATATTGGACTTAGCTACAATAATATATAATTACATAATAATTTTTATCATTTAAATTATATTCAGTAATTGTAAGTGACATAGATTCTAAATAAAACATTTATAATTTTTTTACTAGAATTTTTATTTTTATGCAGTGTCTTGTAATATGTACTTAATTGATAACATATTTTTAATACTATAAATTAATAAATTAATATTAATTATTTATTGATTATAATCAATTAATAAATAAATGTTAAAGTTAATTATAAAACTTAAAATATTCTATTTGATGTTAAAAACCAGCTAAAATATCATTTAAAGTGAAGAAATAAATTATTTCCCTTTAACGGCTTCAGACAACTTACAACAACTTTAATAATACCTATTATACATTTTTAATTTATTTTATTGAATATGTATAACGTATGCATAGCTTATTATTGTATGAGTTGTACTATAAATACCATCGGTTTCGTTGATGAATGATTGTTCACTTTAAAGTTATTACCTATAATTTTTTTATTTTTATTAATAACTCATATGTGATAAATAAAATTAATATAAATTTATAGTAAACTAGTCACATAAACTAATTGTATTCCTAAAGTATAGGTTGTTTATTTAAAATAATAAAAAAAATGTGTCATACTCATATATTTTATAAATAAATTCCTTTAAACACTATATTTGTGTAAATTAATTTTTAACAAAAATTTGATGTAAAATTTTTAAATCGCTCTTTTTTATTTAATTTTCTATAAAATAACAATGAACTTTAATAAAATCTAATTTTATACTTAACCATCAAAGATCACCTAAGGATATTATTTTATTTTTAATAATTTTTACACTACTCGTCTATCTTAATTGTTTTTAAGTTTTTCAATTATAATTTTAATATGTAATACATAAAATTCTATTGAATAATTAAATTAACAGAAAAAAAAAAATAATTATAACATTATAAAATACATACAATTTTGAGTGAAAGATAATCCCTCGAACTTACCAAAAACTCATTATAAATAATAATTAAATTATATTTCATGATACATTTATTTTATTTTTAATTAAATATTTTTCTGTAACTCACTGTAAGGAATACTAAACTTAAAGAATTATCGGTAAGCTCAATAATAATAACGAATTTAATATACGTAATAAAAATTTACATCTACATTTTACTTACAAGTCAAGGGAGTGAAAATTTATTTGATTGTTGTTTGTACATTTTAATATCCAATTCAATCATCCATATATATAGTAAATTTGTAAATGTATTAAATCGTTTAGGATTTAGTCAAAAAAATAGGAATACAAGTACCTAAAAATTGTATAAAAGCAATAATTAAATTATTGGTTAATATTTAAAGCTAAATAAACGTTGTATATGCACAATATATTTTTATATTTAGTCTAATGACGCATTATTGATTATTTTGGATGAAAATGTTATTATACAATATAGTGATATTTCGTTTCATAATAGCGCATGTCAGATATGGATATTGTCCGATTTTATACGATATAGGTACAGAGTATATAGGTATTCATCATAACTCAACAAAAGACACATTTACGTGACAACTATAGACCATTGGATGTTCATAATGGTGTCGAGATTATTTTGACAGTGACAGTTAGTTATATATAAATGTAATATAATCGCTAAACGATTTATTATTGTAAGTGTGTACAGTACAATATAGCTTTATATACTACCTCGTTATAAATACATCTTTGAAGCGAATACAAGTGATGATAGAAGATACATGAGGCATCCATTTAAAAACGGCTAGCACGCATTCGATTGGATGATCACTAAACAATAATTATGTGATCACAAAGTATAAACCACGTACATATGTACATAATATATACAATAAACAATTCATATTTATATAATATAATAAATTTTTCATACAGTTCTTTGAAATTATATAATAGTATATTATTTCATAAACCCAGTAAATATATATGTATATAGAAAAAGTCACTTGAGAACCACTTAAAAAGTTTATTTCAAAGTTGAATCTCACTTAATGAAAACGATTTTTTCGTGAATTACTTATTACAACGTTTACTCATAGTCGTGAACGACCATTTGTCAGGTAAATTAAATCGCACTTTAAATAATAACGTCTCATAAGTTTTTCAGACAATTTTCGTTTTCGTCAAATTCTACGCATCCAATCTGATTTAATAAACCGTAATATAGAGCGATGAACTATTTATTCATCCGAGTAATTAAATAGTTTTAATTTAAAGTTTAGAAAGGATGATGAAATACATGTCCACGTATTTTTGTTCATTTAATTTTACAAATTTGTCTAAAATTAAACTGATCATTTTTATAAAATTTAAAAAATAAATAAAGTGCTATATATACATAATATTATAGTGTATATACAATTTATAGTAATTGAGTATTACACATATGTATACCTATACCTATCCTTATATTTTCACCCATTCAGACTTTAAACTAAAATTGCTATATATCTATATGTTAAAGGACACTACACCCGCATGCTCGATGTACCCGTCTTACAAACGCGCATAGCATAGCAAATTGATTATTCTGAATAATCCATTTAACCCTGGCATATTTAACAATAAATTTAACTATTATCAAATTTAAAAATGAGAATATAAACTAGTTAATCCCATAGGCTTTTTTTTATATTTTTATTTTAAAATAAGTTATGAACATTTTTAAATAAAAATATGAAAAATAACTTATAATTTTCACTAGTTTATATGCTTACTCATAGATTTAATTATAGGTTAATTCAGTGTAATATTACACATGACCGAGTTGAATGGATTTGAACAAATTTCTATGCTAATGCGTTTGTAAGATAGAGACACCATATGCGAGTGTAGCATACTCTTAAATTGAATGCCAATGTATTCATATATCTATAACATTATTAAATATATCAATTATTTTTTGAATACACATTTAATAATAATTTATAAAATATTTATGAATGAATAATCATTTGAGAAAAACTTGTTTATGTTTTATTTTTAATTTTAACAAGAAAAGCTTTTACTTAATACTGTAGCTAATTTTTAGTGAAATCCTAATTCCATTAACTGGCAAATAATAATAAGATGGCAATTAATAATTATCATATTATAATGAATAATCAAAAAGCAAATAAAATAAAATATTATTATTTAAATTATTAATATTTCTATTTCACAGCAGTAGCTAAATATAACTTTTATTAAACCTAAATTTTATAAAACGCTTATGAAATTTTAAATTTTATTTTAATAACAAAGTATTCATCTGATTATTATTTACTCCGTATGAAAATGAATAATGTCCAGAAATTCCAAAAAACTTATAAAAATTTAAGAAAATTATAAAAAAATTGAGAGAAAGAATAAAAGTTTTTTCGTCATACGGCTAAATCATGAGGTTTTTGATTTACATATTCAAGTATTTTGCTAAATTTTCATTTACAAAAACACTTCTACAGTTTTACTGCTTAAAAATATAAAACTAAAAATAAAGATTTCAATCAGGATATGTTTATTGTATACCTGTACTGGTATAATTTACACTAATTTATGATAATTTAAAAAATAAATTAGCCCTTTTCATTATATTTATTATTTAAACATTTTCGTACTCTACAACTCTCACTGCAGAGAGATGGCAAAAACTGGAGATACCAACGAAAGTTTATATAAATTTATAAATTATCAAATTATGTAATGTGAATTTATAATAACGAATTATAATTCTTGAACATATAGAAATTTCAATAAATATTTTCAAGATACGTTCATCCCAAGAGATCCTTAGAGATAAATACTTGTTCATATTAGAAATAGATTTTAACTATCAAATAGAGAAAATACATTAAGCCATTGGATGCTAGGTACTAGATATTTATACATGGACTATATATCATGTTAATATTTGTTGATGGAACTTGATGATAAGAATTTCAATAAATAAACAAAAAATCATTTGTGATTTTTTAAATATTTTCCTCGTTTATTTTCAGAAAGTTTTAAATTAAAAACTATTTTAAAAAGTTTCATCGATACCTATAATAGCTAATTGAGTAGTTTACGAATATATTATGACTATGTAGGTACTTACTTAAAACAAAACTAAGTATTCTATATTTCTACTGAAAATAATTAGTTGTAACTAGTGATAAATAACTATCATCTATATTCTATACCAGTAATCTTCAACCGATGACTCACGACCAAATTTTGAAAGGCGTAAGCTTTAAAAATGGGTTGCGGCAGATCTTCTCTTTAAAAAAATAAAAAGAATAAAACTATAATAAATAACAATGAAAAAAATTTCACGTAGTATGTATGTAATATGTAATTTAATATGTTATAATAAATCATATTAAGAGGACGTCATACCTGCATGTGTTGTCTCCGTTTTACACACATACGATTTAGACAAAATGTGTTAACGCAGTCTGAGTAGAACTCACTCAATTTTGATTCTAGAATAAATATACCTACTATAAAATTAAAATATGACAATATTTCGAAGGGCAAGACGCTAAATTTTTTTTTCCATTATTCCCAATATAACGTTCATTATAATCGTTTAAAATTAGAGATAATTTCAAAGTTTTCAAATAACCTTTAACTTTTCAAAATTTAAATTTAAAAAAAAAAACTCAGCGTCTTGCCCTCCAACATATTGTCATTTTTTAATTTTATAGTAGGTTATTTACTCTAGAACTAATTTTAAGCGAGTTCTACTCAGACTGCGCAAACGGGTTTTATCTATGTAGAACTTGTGTAAGACGGAGACAACACATGCGGGTATGACATCCTCTTAATATACAATATATTATTATAAATTATAAATAATTTAATTGGTGTCAAATCATAGTATACTCGTTTAAGAAGTTAATTAATATTAATACTTAATAATTCACTTATACATGAAAACATTTTTTAATAAAAATATAAAATAGTCATAAAACCAAGTTTTTATTCTATAGAAATTGTTTTCCCCTAAATTAATATCATTACATTAATAAATTAAAAAGTCCAAGTGCAAAAATACCACTTAAAAATATTTTAAAAAAATATTCATATACCTATATCATAAGTTTCACAATAATTCCTCAAAAAAAACTTTTACTTTATAAAAATAAAGAAATAATATTCTACTCTTAGGTTTTGAAAAAATCTAACATCAACAAGCTAAGTTGTCAATTTATCTTGAAAAAACTTGAGTAATTAATTTCCGTATTACTGGATAGTAGATAGCTATGTTTAAAACTTTGTTTCAAAAGAAAACTGACTGTGAATCCAAACTATTAAAGATAATGTTATTATAAGTTGTAGCGTACTATGATCATTAATATTATATTAAATTTGTGAGCATAAAAATGACGAACGTAAAATTTTTGCAGACGAAGGAAGCAGCCATTAAAGCTCTAGTCGAATTAGATGATCAAGGCGGTAAGGATGAATTAATATTATTAAATATGTATTAGTATTTAATATACCCCAGAAAGTTTAAGATAAACTATACAACATGCGTAGTTATATATTACACAACGTTCAAAACCACGTCCACTAATAAAACTGCTATAATAGGTATCTAATTTATTAATATAATAAAATATCCTTAGTTAAATACGAACCCTAAACTTTTATTTGTAATTACTGAGACCTCTTATCGGCGACGTATACACAAAGAGGTGGAAAAGTGGTCGTGGAATAAAACATCTTTCATATTATATTCAATCCATCTTAATATGTCGAATAACCCGAATATTTCCATTTCAAATATATTTGCTGGAAAAATTATTATACGTATAATACGACTACTACAAGTGTACATAATTGATAATAGGCATGCAATTTTCAGAGCCATATTTTAATTATATGTGTACATAATTTATCTACACAATGAATCTAATATATATATATATCTCATATACATGCTCAATTAAAATAGATATATACCATCCATTCCTCTTCTCGAACAAATTCTGGATTCATCGCTGTATGTAGTATGATATATATTTGAACTAAATAATATAGTAGGTACTAAATTCTGTTACCTTTCATAAAATAATAATTACGGCTCAACAAAAATAATAATATTTACAAGATCTGACAGACTTCAAAGCATATTATAAACCGTAGTCAGTAATACTGCAATATTTGTATCTCGTCATTTCTTCCTGTATACCTGCAGCAGTTACATCAAAATAAATTTCGTAATATCTTCAAAAATACGTCGCGTGGCTTAAATAAGCATATTTACTAAGGACTTATACAATATACCACATAGATATGTATTATGGTCTGTGTGATTTTCAGAAAAAATGGACAGGATCGAGGAAGGAATGGATCAAATAAACGCGGACATGAAGGAAGCAGAGAAAAACCTTACGGGCATGGAAAAATGTTGTGGTATTTGCGTGCTGCCTTGCAACAAGTAAGTTCCTACCAATATTTTAGTGTAACAACACTTGGCTTGTAATCAAATAAACAGTTGTATACATAGTGTCTCGGTGGAAACTGTCGAACGAAGTACATAAAAAAAAAAAAAAAATACGAACCTCTCTCGACGACTAATGCGTTTTATCTTTTGTACATCCAGGAAAAAATATCATAAATTGAATGGTTCGGCAGTTCGACCTACAAGACGAAATCCTATTTCGAATCCGATCCGAAAAAAATACACTCGAGTGAATTTATCACTAATTTATATTTGATTTCAAATGAAGTAATACAATTTTCCGGTAAAAGTACGAATGATATTTCCTTTATATGGATTTTTTTATTTATTTTATTTTTTTTATTTTTGAAAACAATTAGTAGTTAAAAGTTGGTAACGAATAAGTAGCAATAATACATAACTTTTATGTAACGAGATGTTATTAGTTCGAAAGTAGGCATTTTCCAAAACACATCGACCTAATATAATATTAATTTACACTCTAGGTTAATATATATTATAATATTCCTTACTTAAATATCATATACTTCGCATTTATATTTTTATAACTAGCACACTAAAATTTCCATCTAAATTCTCAAAACTAGTGTACATTTATTATGTATTGAGAAAATTAAACACGAACGTGAGCTAAATTTACCATATGAAAATCAGAAGAGTTAAGCTTTTTGGATACACGTTACAAAAACTTACACAAATTCATATTCAAATAAAAACTGCATTACATTCTACAGTTACACGCAACACACATATAGGTTTATAATAATTGATTAGAATCCTCGACGAGAGTGAAAAAATGATTGACGACGGACTTCAATCAGACGGATGGCACTGAACATTATTGCCTCTTTACGCTCCTGCTGCAATGAACATTTTTTTACATAAATTTGATTTCAATTGCAATATAAAATATACCCATATGGCACTGAAGCATCAATAGCCTACTTTTTTCTGCTTTTCATTCTAAAATATACTCTATGGAAGATAATTAGAATTTTTATTGCTATTTCATCGGTCTGATTATTCATAAACAGATTTTTTATGACAAACCATTTTTCCAAGGCAAATTACCATTTTTGTATATTTTACTGTATGTTTTTATTCGTGTATTTAATTTTTCACAATAATATGCGTACAATATACATAAATTACACCTGCAATAAATTATGAATTTTAGCTTTCCGTAGTATGATTTAAAAAAAACAGTTTATTAAAAAAGAACTTAGATAATTAATTTTAAAAACATTTTAAATAAAAAAGTTAATGTTTTATTTTTTTATTATTATTATTTTTTTTTAATCGTATGGTAATAGTGAAACAAAAATTTTAAACAAATACATTTTATTGAAATGCTGTATTAGTTGACTATTATTAAGTTCAGTAGAAACTTTTAGATTTAATATGGGAGTGAATTGACCCATTATAAAGCTTAAAGTTTTCAACTTTATCTGTTTTATTGAATGTTGGCTTTTTATAACGCTGCCATTTTTTAAGTGAATTACGATTATATAATTATATTTAATCTAATGCATTTAAGCTAACAAGAGTACAAGACTAAAACAATACGTGTAGGTGTGACGTTTTGTTAAATTAAACATAAAAATAGATAAATTTTAATCATACTTACTACTTTTTAAAAATTTTACAAGATTAAACAAACAACTACCAGCTAAAGCATTATCATCAGACATTATTTATATGTGCTGGGAAATTTGTATGGTATTTTACCGACTTTAATAATAAGTATTTTGCTTTGAAGCTTTAGCTAAATATTCTGTATAGCAATATAGTCTTGACATTCTACCTGTCTAAAACATATAATTCAATTATATACACGTTTATAACATTCTGATGTACATCTATGCAAATTATTACTGTATTACTTTTTTTAAAGCTGACGTTTATGAAAACGTTTTAAAAATTAATTTAATAGGTGTAAATTTATTTTGTTTGAGTTACACTTAAAAGTTTTTTACACGCACAATATTTAAAATTCGTTAAACACTTAGTCAATTTACTTATAATTGTTTCATGTCAACATTAAATCATAATTCAAAACATTAACGACCCATCAGGCCACCATTTTTTCCAAGTAAATTCATTATAAGCTTAAAGTGGCTGATGACCAAACTAGCCCCTCTCTCTCTCACTCTCTCACTCTCTCTCTCTCTCTGAACCGTCTATTATTATGGGTATTATATATATATGCCATTAATTCGTCTTAATTATTCTTCCACCTGGCTCTTCACTCTCGTCGAGCACTCTAATCAACGATGATGCTGATACGATCTACCTACTACAAGGTAAGAAAATATCTCATCGTTAGTAATATTAAATTGATTTTGCATAAATTATTATTACACTAAATTTTGAAGAAACAATTACCACTTCGAAATGCGTAATTCCAATATTTGCCTTTATTTATTTATATTTTTTACTTTTAACAATACAAATAATCGTTGTCATACTATTTTATTTTTTGTATTTTATTAGTGTTGTTTCTTTTGAAGTAGCTTATTAAATTTTAAATTGTGTTTATAAATTATATCATTCAATAATTAAATGCGAAGTTCTATAAACCACCATTAACGCTGAAATCAGTATAAAACTTTTAATTATTTCATTCTATAAGACTAATAGAATAATAGGCTACACCATGGTACATGTGTAAATAAATTACATTAAAAATAACACGTCATTATTTCTTGTAAAATATTTGCGTATTGTTTGTATAGATTTTAAAATTATTATGTATTCGAAGATAATATAATAATATATAAGTTGTTTATAATCATTAAAATATATATTCTGATCTGTTGTTGTTTTTTTTTTATCAATAGTTTTGTATATTAAAATGATTTGATCACAACTTTATGAGTTTAGATTAGTTTATTGGTACTTTAGCCATTACTTGTCTGTTATCTCAACTACCAAGTTTTGTTCTAACAATTTAAAATCTAATAACTTATTCTCGACGTTATTCTAACGCGTGTGACTTAAAATACAAGACACGAATATAATATTAGAATACGACTCATGACTTTTTTTCACGTTATATAATATAATATTAAACCTTGCATTTTATATTTCATTATTACCTATTATTCCGACATAATTATCGCATTCATCTCGGAAAGCTAGTATTTTATCATTAAATATTTATATATTTACAATATTAATTGATTGCCGTCCATCAATATACGATATATACAGTTTAAACGATTTACGCGTATGACGTAGTTTAATTTATTCAATTCAATATGCATAACAACATTAATTATATATGTATATACGAGTATATATCATAGTATTATGTTGCGTTTACAAAACAAGGTGTATGGAAATGAATCAACTCGTAGATACTTTGGAACATCCTTTGGTTGAATATTAATTATGAAAAGAAAATACCAATGAACAACTGATTTCATAGTTACACACTAACAATACAATAGGGAAATCATATACAGGTGTCTTGTGTATAATACAAGTCGAAAAGTCATAGTTTTGATAGTCGAGATAACGATCAAGTAATTTTGTTTTGTATTCAGTCATACAAACGTCGAATACTTCTGTACATTTAAACTGTTAATATAGTTTATTTATGTGTATAATACGTCATACTATATCATCGTTATTATTTTAACCTAGGTACTGGTAAACTCTTTTTTATATAGGCTAGTCGGTAATTATTATATTTTTCTTAACTACTAAATTGCATGTAAAACTGTAGTACCATTTGTTTGAAGTGTTTTGTACACATTGTATTACACAATATCTATTGAGTAATGTACATAAGACTTATGAACTTTTAGAATTTTAGATTTGTTTCAATTTTTGAGATAGGAATTATTGGATTTTGCAAACAGTAATGTCCTCTTAAAATAAAATACTACATAGATATACACGGGACTATACTCGTATATTGTATACTATTATATAAAAATTAGTATGCAACTATTTATATGTAGCTCTCAGTTATCATTTTGTCATAAAATCGTCAGGATAAGACTGCTATATATATATCTTTAATTATGGTATATATTTATATAAACTAAACAATAACGCATAATTATAATGCAAAATAAAGAAATTAAATTTGGAAATATAATCGTCAAGTACCCATGTAACTTAAATATATTTAGTAATAACCTACCTAGGAAATAAAAATAAAATATAAAGATATTGAAAATGTGTTTATCCTAATAAATCATTATTAGTGTAGTGTAGACAAATAATTTAAAGTGATAAATAATAATAAACGATAGTAAACAAACAAAAACTAAAACATTACAGATTCGCTATGGAAAATTTTTTTTAATTATTGAACTTTTGAAGTTTGAACTAAGCATACATATAAGTTTAATACCATTTATAAAACTAATAAGTTATATATTTAAACACTTAATATCATATTTTTTAAATTCTAATTTTTTACGAAACATAGTTTTTTTATAATTGACGTTTTATAAAAATAACTTATAAGTAAAAGAATGATATAAAAAATATTTTAATATTTTAAATATTAAATCTCTTCAAACATTGTAAAAAAGTTCACGATGGATGAAATATTTTTTCTGCATATTATACGTATTATGAATACACGTTTCTTCTTTAAAAAAAAATTATATACACTGTATAAATATTAAATTAAAAAGAAAAGTTTTATATTCAAAGAAAATAGAAAATAGAAAAAATATTAAAATTGAATTTTTTTCTACAAAACCGTTGTTTAAAATTACTGAATTTAGATTTTTACCAGGAACATAATAAAATTCAAAATAGCGACGTTAGTGCGTTGGGAAATATTCTCACAGTAAAAAAAATCCATTGTCAACAAGTTCAACCCAAATGTTTTTTCTCCCCGAAAACACTTATATTCTCTGTTTTTCCTAAACAAATTATATAGTGTTACGCTATTATATTTAGGTCGACATCTTTCAAGGAAGACGAAGGCACGTGGAAAGGAAACGAAGATGGCAAAGTAATAAACAAACAACCCCAGCGTGTAATCGAGGGACCGAACGTCACGCCACAGGGTGGATATATTGTGAAGTAAATTGCTATTTAATTGAGAATTAATTAACAGAAAAAAAATATAAACGAAGATATGCGTTCATATAGGATTACAAACGATGCCAGAGAAACGGAAATGGATGAAAACTTGGGACAAGTAAACACGATGATTGGTAACTTGAGAAACATGGCGTTGGATATGGGTTCCGAGCTTGAAAATCAAAATCAACAGATCGAAAAAATCAGCACTAAGGTAAATGCTTCGACTATACAAACGATTTGTGTCTAAAAACGAAATTATGTCCCTATAGGTATTTTCAAAGTTACACGAGATGTGTCTCAATGAAAAAAATGTAGATACATGTACCTATAAGAATCTAGAACTTTATTCATTTTCAATTACGATAATATACCGTCATAAAAAAATTATACTTATTTTTGTTTCTATTAATAATAATAATCGTATAATATCGAATTACTTACTAGTTCTTCTATTATAGTAGTTCTATATTATATTATTTTATCAATTCTCACGTAAAATAGGAAAAGTGTTGTATTGAAATCGTTACGTTATATATAATATATTATTCGTTATCTTAATAATCTTCATCGTTAGTCGTCAATAATTAAGATAGATGGGTACAATCTAAAATATAACCTAGCTCTGCTACGTGATTTTAATTTACATTTACGATAATAACATATAATAAAGATAGTAAAATATCTAGCTACGTCACAGTATAATTTTTACGAAAACAGTGTACCTGAACATTATTCTTGCCATTGGAAATCGACTCGTCTATCTCTATTTTTTCGTTAGACACAACTCGTATACCAGTTATTTTGTCGGGACATAACTTGTTAACTGCGAATAGGTACTCATTTAGTATTGATTTCGGTTTTAACAATGATTTTATAATATACCTATAGCATAAAATAAAAATTATTAATACGCATATACATATTTAATGGCTAACATATACCTCCTACCCATGTATATTCTAAATATTTATGAAAATAACAACGCAAATTAAATGTAAAATATTATGTTCAATGTTTTAGACAAAATCAAACGATTTGCGGATTTCAGCGGCCAACCAAAGAACAAGAAATCTTCTTAAATAAACCACTAAACATTAACCTTATGCACGCGCGATTTATGGTTGTCAAAATCGAACATTATAAATGGATTTTTTTTTTACATACTCAAACTTCGTGAGTAAATATCGTGTCTTCCCTGCATGTCGTGTTAAACTTAATACAGCATTAAATAATATTATAGAAATAGGTTTATAAAATAATAATAATTTATAAATAGATGTATTACATGTGGTTTATAGTATCTATATAATAAATATATTGTGCGCTTCTGTTCAATAACTGGTGTAGACACTTTGAATACATACAAAATATCTAATAATATCGGTATTAACAAAATTCTCATTTACAACTTTCACCAACTCGTGACAAGTTTTCATATTAGCAAGCGTCAAAATTAATTTTTTGATGGACAGTCGGACAGTTTTGGATTTTTTTTCATAAACCTTTTAAAGGTCTCGTGTTTATTCTATTTGTATACATAGCATTTTATGTCTATCGACAAGTTACAAAAGACATCCTTTCACTTTTTATATGATAAATAATGCACGTTTCATAAAAATATAAAATACAAATAAATAATAATGCCGTTGAAATTCCAATTTAAACTTGCCGCCATAAACCGAACTATCGTGATTATAATTTAGTTATACTCAGTGACTATTACTATTTATAATTGGCACTTGCATTTGTGTACGAGTGTATAATACAGTAAAATATAAAACTTGAATATTATACAGATCCGTCCACTTCATAACTAAAAACAGAGTTCATTATTTTTGCTAAACAAACTCTGAATTTAATAATTACGAGTGCGTTGAAATTCTTCTTTTCAAAAAATGTAACTTATCATTATCAATCTCAAAAATATTATTGCTAACATACAGTTAATTATTAAACATATTATAGATATATATTTAAACACGTTTATACCGTATTTTGTCTCATTTATAAAATGTTCATCATGTATAAATGTATAATACTTTATGCGAAACTGTTGAGCTCAAATAATTCATCACAGTATATTATATTCTCAGCCAATTAAAAGTGAATTGTATTTAAAAGTCGTGAATAAACCTATTTTTATATTTACGACTGTAATAGGGTACTCGCTAAAAATACTTCAAACAATATTGATTATGCATTTGTCAAATATAGACCTATTCAAATTAGGTCATTCTTGCGGTAATTAAATGGATTACTAATTGAAAATGCTTTTAATTATTATTAATTGTATTGCCGTAAATTTCTAAAATGTTTAAAACGCTTTAAGTAATTTAACTACATCAAATCGTGTGTAATGAATAATGATTATACACATTTGAACATTTTACGTACAGTTTCTGTATTACTATAATGTTACTGATAAAATGTTCGATATTAGTAACTGCTTAAACTGAAAGATTAATGCAATTTCAATGATATTTCTAACATCGAAGTTTTTTCCGTTTATATACTTATAAATAATAACTATTAGTTATTACTTATAAATTATTATTTTATTAATATAAATTTTAATTAGAAAAAATTTATAACAAGTTATTTAAAAAAAATGTCTAATTTATTTTCTTTCTAATCATAATTATTATATTCAATGTTCTATGCGTACTAAAAATATATAACATAATTTCAGATTTATATATGCCTATGTAAAAAACAGTATAGAGTTACACAAGTATTCAAATTCTACCAGCTTGTCCACGGTTATTTCAAATATATAAGTAGCAATTGTTTTTACATTATTGAAAATCCTGACCTATCTTTAGTTAAAAATTTAAGTTGAGTTTACATGCCTAGCCATAATAACTCAAAAGATTCTGTACTCTAATAACCATAATAACATATTGATGTTTAATGCTTAAAATAAACTGAATACACTATAATCAATGCAAATTGTGATTGTATAATTTTTAAAACAAATACACGTATATTAAAAAATTTCGTTTAAAAATAAAATTATTGAAACAGATTATTAAATAAATAACTACATTTTTAAAATTTTTAACAATTTTTCATTAACATTATAGTAAAATGTATAGTTAGAATATAATTAATATACTTGAGATTTCTGTAGAATATAATAAATCATATTGTTCTCGAAATTTAGCATTTTGTTTGCATCGATCCGACACGTTTAAAATAGTTAATACCATTGTCCATTTGACCCTCTACATATAACAAATATCTAAAATCCTACTTGGCAATTTGTATAATACTCGCAAATAAATACCATGTACGTCTACACGTAATAAAGATATATTATTGTTACATTGAATGATAAGATATATTTAATATACCTATAGCTGAATATTTCGCTAAACCATAGATGATTTTATATCTGAACATTTTTAAGCTCACTACATAAATATTATTAAATCATATTGTGTTTATATTTTATTTTATATAGACATTTTTTTTTTTTTATAACTCATAAAAATATCCAAAAGCGACAGCAATCATTCAATGCTCTGTGATGTTTTATATATATCCTGTTCGTAAAAATACATATAAACGGAATAATCGTACGAAATCCGTTTCATGCATATATTATTTTTATGTACTTACCAATTATTATTTTTAAATTTTATCGATGTCAAAGCTTTTTTTTCTTCAGTTGTATGTACCCATCCAAATTGTTTATTTTTCATTATTATCTGTAAAATAAATAAATGTCAATTAGAAAGTAAATCGTATTTTTTTTTTATATATACCTATATTTCCTATTAAAAGATATTTTACTATAATACTTTACGTATAGATCTAAAGACTATTATGTAAGATTGCTAACATATACCTTTACCGAAGTATAAAATGTATGATATCATTTTAAATTATTTAATTTATTAATCTTAGTGACTCCGGCCAATATAAATACTTTATAGCAAAAGTGACCGATATAAAAATTTATAAAAATAAAAAATAGAAAACATCTAAGAAAATCTGAAATCAGCATACCTATTTAAATTTAAAACAAACGAGTTTTTAATACGCAACTATTTATTTTTACTGTCACTTTTATACCTCATTCAAAGATGTACAGCAACTGCTCTAATAAATCAGTAATGTATAATGGATCACAGGTCACCATCTGGTGACCTGTGGACAAATCATAATTTGACCAGCAGACAAGACATATAATTTTTAAATTAAACTCTTTTGTGGCGAATCAAATGACATTTTTATTCATTTCCATTTTACCTTTACTTTATTTTGGATAAACGTATTCATTACATTTTGATGGCTACTGAAAATACAATCGTCTAGATACCCAGGTAAATGTACAAATACACATACATACATAGGCAGGTTTTTTACGTTATTGGAATATTGGATTGCATTGCCTATCCTAGTATTATTAATCAATAGTACCGTAAAACAGGATGTGAGGTAGCAAAATTATTAGTTCAAGAGTGTACCTATCTTTATATAGTGAAGCAATTTAATTTTATAGATGTAGGAATTTACAATTTGTACTCTTATTTTTAAAATATTTAATTAGTATTTTAAATTTTTAAATAAGTCTAAAGTAAAAAAAAAAATAATGAATAAAATATTTTTTAAGTATTATGTATTCATTTATACGTGAGTCAAAGATTTGTAAAAAGTCGTAAAAAATATAGTTAGATTTTTTTAAGTGTTCGTAGTATTAATTTATCAAATTTATGATTTAAATCGTATTCATTTAAAAATTAAATTTAGATTTGACTAGCTTAAACTAAAATGCAAGACCATTTCTATGACTCTATTATAAAATAACTATGAATTGACGAATATACATATTTTACACTTTTACAAATATTTAATCGCTTAAAAAAAAAGTAATTTGAAAATTTAGAAGAAATAACGAATTATTATTTTGTGAAAAATATCTGCACATGTTCACAAACTATGGTAAATCTCTGCCCCTCCCCCTTAGGCCTTAATTAGGTATGTTTTCTAAGTACCACCACACAAACACAATTAAAATGAGCAGCTGTACCCGTGTAAAATATCTCGTTATTACATGGTATGTAAATAACTATAATATATGTTTTAATAAATATTGTATATTTTTCAAACGAGCCCTTAATTCTGAGTTGACTGCAATTTTGTTCTGTTGCGTTCATTAATTTTCCATTAATAGAATTTCCGTTGATCCTATAATAAATCCGGGCGTGTATTTACTAGGTTTTACTCTTCGCATCCATATTTATAGGCGTGGTCTCATCGAACACACTGAAAACGCGATGGCGCCCAGCAGCACTCGGAAAAACTTAACATTGCATGTAGACACTCAGTGGCCGCGACGTCGGAAAAGGCCCAGCGTCACGGGCAGCGGGAATGTTGTCGTCAAAAATCGCTATTGCGCCCAGAAAATTCCAGCATCGTGCGGAGATGTCTAGCATCTTTCACTGTCGCCAGTAGTTACTCACGATTTATCTATTTTGATTCTACTGGTGCCTCGTTGATTGATCACGATTTATAACCACCTGGTTTGTGCATATTAAAAACCCGGCAAGTGAAGTTTTATCTCATATCGACACTTGATATTTTTACGTGCATAACGACATTTCGATAAAATAATTTTTATTACCGAAATGCGCATTTGGGATCACCATGAATAAATCGATTGGGCAAGTGCTTTTATTACAACCACGAACCGGTGCATGCCACGGGTCAGATCCTCGCACCTCATTATACGTACCTTATTATAGCTACGGTCACACATCCGACGCGATGTTAGTACGCTTTCCGACGTCAAACGTATCGTGCAGAGTTCATTTGTGACGATCAGCGTGCTAGGATTGAGACCGACTATGTCCAGAAAGCTCATGACGCACATGTATTGTGCAGCAAATAATTGCCGAAAACCCAAGAAAAAAATGTAATAGATAAAATATGCTAGTATATATAACTACAAGGATTTATAAAATGAAGCAAAGCACATTTTACACACAAAAAACATACTTCGAGTGGCGATAACATATATTACAATGTATACATCATACATAAAATAACACGACGTATTACCAGTAAAAAATGAGACCAGTGCTCGCTACACTAGTAGAGTGTAAAATATTACACGACTTCTATGGTCTAGATATTGTTAGGTATCAATACTGCGCAAAACTGAGACTTAATCATTTATTTCTACTGTATTCAAAACCGATACTGCAAATGAAGTAAATAACTACACATTTATTTGAAAATTTCAATTCTACAAAACATATTTTAAACAATTAAATTACTCCAATTTATCAACACATTTTAAGAAATATGCAACATAGATTATGGGGGGAGGCTATAGTAGCAGATCAACAATAACAAATTTATGTGTATTTAAAAAAAACATATTTAATTCTTTTAAAACAAAAATCAAACGGATTTACGAATAATATATTATACAGATATGGAAAAATTATTTGATGAAATAAATCATACCTATTGACACCTTATCGGTTTCAAAACCTAATGAATACAGATTTGAAAATCCTCTTTTACATAAGTAATTACTTTGATTAATTTTTATCAAATCTTATTCATATAATAAAATATGATAATTTATTTTCAAACACAATAAGTGTTAATTCTAGAATTTCACAAGGTGAGAACTTGTCTTGCATTTATTTATTTTTCAGTTTCTAATAATATTTCAAAAATAGTCATTCATTCAATGGTGTTTAAATACGGAAATACAAAATGCATTGTATTTATTTAAATAACACTTACGGAAATTCCATTTATCAAAATTAAAGAATACAATTTATTTTAGAGTTTTCTAAGATAAATGTGTTAATATTTAATTTTCACTGAAAAAAAATCGTATTAGGTACACAAAATATTATTTAAATGATTTAGCCGTATAAAATGCAAATTACCAACTATTAACGATATAAGAACTACATTATTTACATTTGATTCTAAATTATCTTTCAGTAACTATAATGAATTTATTAGAAATAAAGATTTACAAATACTAGAATAATTTATTAATACATACCTGCAGTCGTGCGGAGATTTTCAAGATGACAGTATTTTTAAACCATTATTTGTTTATTAATTTTATCATAGTTGGAACACCTATTGGCTATTGATCCTTTATATTATATGTATATAATACATAACTATAAAAGACACTCAAAGCTGTTACAAATAGTTTCCTCTTTCCTTAGATTCCTTTCATTCCAATTTCATGAGCATAGGATCCTATATTCCAGCTACTTACATAGTGAAAGAATTTTAATTTAGCCAAGCTATAACTATATAATTTAACAGAAATTCCTCTTCAAATTATTAAATACGTAGTTAAATGAATTCTTTGAAAAAATTACTAAAATATATCGACATTGAAATAAGTGCAATAAAGGGATTAAACGTAATTTTATTCAAAGAATATAAAAAATATTTAACTATATAGATGATCCATTTAATACTATGTTAAAATACTATGCTTTGTTAATTATATAGCTGTAAGAAACACTATATAAACTATTGATTTTTTAATTTATCTCTTGATAATTTTTAGTTAAAATTATAACTATTAGACATATTAATTAAATTATTTTTGTTAGATATTAACTATTGACATTGTTATTAATATATTACTACAATTTACTACTACGTACGAGTATGTTATATCATATTAACTTTGCTGTTTTAGATATATATTAATAAATTATGTTATTCTTACATCAAGTTGAACAGTTATGAGACACCATAAACTTCGAATAACTATATTGTCATTGTAATCATTTTGTGTATTATATTGTAAATTTAAATCAATTTTCATCAATTAAGTTTATTTTTATTATTATATATATGTAAATTTTCTATATTAATAAAAGACAAATCATTTAAGTGTGTGATAGATTCAGCAAAGTATCTACTTACTTTTTACTTTACAAAATGAGGTTGTCAATTATAGTTATTGATGTATATCGTTGACATTGGTCCCCCTTAAGACCTTCATCCAACCATTCCATAAAATGCATATAAGAGAAGAGCTCGACCGACAACCCCCCTATCAGTGTTATTCCTTTTTTTTTACTCTTCAGCTAGGCCCCTAGTACCTATAAATAAATATTATTTTAAAATAAATTAAAAATTTTATTTTGGATAGTATAAAATTTATAATAATATAAAATATATAATAGTTAAAGTTCCCACGAATAATATTTTTAAATTATAACAAAATAATTAATATATCGCTATTTATCGTTTAAATAAGTAATTTCATCAAAATTGGAACTTGTCTATAAAAAATAATCGTTTTGATACAAAATAGTTTGTTATTTTTTTTATTTTTTACTTCAAATTTATATTAAAAAAATGTATGTCTATGTATTTTTAATATGTTTGTATAAATATACGAATATCTTTTGTAGGATCTTGTATTAAAATTTCGAGCATTTCATCCAGCAAATAATTTTTAATCGATATTTGAAGAAAAAAAATAAAATTGAAAATTTCTTGTGCCTATAAATAACTCAAAAAAAGTTGTCAATTATGTTAAAAAAAATCATCAAATATATCTTTCCAGCACTCGTCTGGGAACACTTTAGCGGTGAACAGTCCGGCGCAGCTAAACGACCACACAAATCATGAAAAATATTTATAATTATTTTATAACATATTATTTACATTTTAACCGACTTACCACTTGCGGTACATAGTTCATACGTTTCTATCTGTGGTTAATACAAATGGTATGCTAGCGTCATGAAGGTGGTCGGTGACGGTGCAACTTTTTCTGTACATCGGACGTCCAGATGGCCGACTGCCGGTCCTTCAAAAGGGCATAGATCTAAAGATATTAAAATAAGATATTTTTTTATATACATATATATATATATATATATATAATACCGTATTATACTGTATAGAACCTTTTAGTACTTTAAATTATCGGAAATTTAACACAGGTTATAAAACCATTGTTAATTATGAAATATGAATCATTTTAAAATTAATTAATTGAAAAATGGCTAAAAGGTCAGAAAACATTTTAAAAACACATAATACAAGAATTACTTTAGAGCAAATTCACTAAATTAATATTTAGTCATGCTACCGCAATTATGATGTACCTACGATGTACCCCATACATACCTAGTGACTAGAAATGATTTAAGTTTAAAATACTTTAATTACAATTCATTTTTCATAGTAAATTATATTTTTTAAATATCAAATACATTCTCTTAATAAATTTTAAAATAAATTAGGATTTGAGTTACCTTATTATATTCTACCAATTAATATATAAATATATCTACTAAATTTTTGGTTTCACATTTTTACTTCTTATAAATACTAAGTAGTAAGTACTTATATTTAATATGAGAAATTTAATAAAAAACGTATTTTATCTTTAAAGAGTGTAAATAAATAAAAGTATTAGGGTACCTATTTGTTTTTTTACATTAAACTTTTAAATAGAAATAAATCGAAAACCATAATTAATACTTACCTGTATTCTACCTCATCCGTGTGTACCGGTGTACCTATATATTTTACAATAATATAACAGTCGTACAATTGATTTGAGTCATTTCTAATGCACGAATGATAAATAAACATGTTACAATATCATAAATGATAATAATAAATAATAAAAATATTATTTATGACAATAACGACTAAAAGTAACGCCTTAACTTTTTTTTTCTAGGTATATCATACGTTTTCAGTCGGGGACACGAAAAATGGCGTGCGACAGCCGCGATCCTAACGGTAAAATCGTCTAACGTGTTCTCAAAACTCTAAAATCAATTGGCTCGCCGTTTAAAAGTACTCGTTTTGTAATGGCGCAAAAATAACGCCGCAAATTGAGAACCATTGTTTGCAGACAGAGTGAAGGTCGGTGTACAACGAAGATCACACGCCAGTTTTCGTGTCTTCGACTATAATATTTCGTATAACACAGTTTTATACCGTTGTATAATACAAACCCTTAACCCACGTCTCTGCGATCATAGACCAGTAACGGCCTGGCGAAATTAAATATTTTTCAACTTGTATCCACAACTATTATGAAAATAATTCTTAATTAAAAATCCTCATAATATCTATGCTTGTACCGCGGCGACAATACGCTTTTCGGTGGATTGATTCGAATCGATTCCACGGTTCCGCCATTGATTGCCGTACCATCATACCGCACAACATTATCAGTCTTATGGTTACTGACGCGCGAAATAAGTTTATCGTCTATGATAAAAATAATATATAAATAGACATTTTTTTATCAAAATACGAACACGGAACACTAGCGCTCATTACAGTCATACTGTCACAATGACACCTCGGACTTCTACCGTTTTCAAAGCATTAAGACTTTTTCCGTGTTTCTATCGTTCTGGTAATCAAATTAATATCCTTAATCGCGGTGAAATGAATTATTGTACTTATGAGATTGTTGTTAAAAGATTGGCGATACGAGATCAGCAACGAGCACTTCAATAACGACTTAGGATCAATGTCTTACCACAAAACATGTTGACTTACCGTAGAATTTACGTCGTGACTAGCGGTGATAAGACAGCAACTGTAACTTCGACGCACGTTAATTGCAAGGCATCTGTAGTTCTTGACTGTTATGCGGTACCCGTCTACTGTCTAATACGATGTAGTATGTTTAATTTCAATTATAATAATTAATCAGATAATTAAAATAAACAATTTTTCCTGCCTGTTGGTTTGTATCGTAGACGATAAAGATCTTTATTATTGAGTCGGCGAATTGTACCTTGGAACACTGATACTTCATCCTGTGACTGGTAAGTACTAGTATTATTTAACTTATTTAAAATTAAATGTAATATTTAGAGACGCCAATCTTAGCTATTCGTTAGAGCGTAATTTTTTTTTTTTAAATAAGACATCGGTCACTCTAGTATTGAAATTACAGAACTATGTTCATGTTCAGAAAACTTTTAATTTATTATTTTACACTTGTGCAGAAGAATTGAAATCCCCTTAAGTACCTATTTAAAACATTTTTGTTTATTGATATGTCATACTATAAGATTGTAGACATTGTCAAAATTGGAGCATTATTTGTATAATGTTTTATTTAGATAAAATATACTAAAATTAATTAAAGCATAAATGGTCTTATTAAAAGTTTTACAGGCAATGTTCACATTTTGATTAGTGACATGCCTGGAAGCCCCTTACCCCTTGCATTGTCTGTATTAAAATGTAAAAATATTTTGAATAAACACTGAAGCAGTTGAAAACTTTTAATAAAATTTGTGTAAGGAACTTAACCATCTTCATTTACTCAATATTAACAATAAGGAACTACTGAGTTAGGCTAAAGTAATCAAACAATTTTCCAAAAGAGCATAGAATAATTCGCTATCTAATAATTAAAAGAAATAATAAAGTTAAATTGATAACAAACATTATTAATATAATTTAACATATCATATTGGTAATAAAACAGTATCTACCACTTAAATATACTTACATAATATGCTGTAATAGAAATTAAGTATACAAATGGTACATTATAATAATTTATGATGAAAAAATTGTATTAAATTACCTAATTTGTACTTACAATTTTCAACCATAATGACCTCTCCCCATGAATAAATCATAAGTATGACATTGACTTAGACTATTAAACAACTGTGGAGTATAATTATATTTTTAAATCTTTTATAAAAAATGTCTTTGTGTTTAAATTGTGCAGCTAGATAAATATACCATTAATATAAAGATTATAAAGTATTAATTAGATTGCAATTAAAACTAACTATCTACTTAATAATATAAAGTTTATACAATAAAGAATAATTATTTTATTTTATTTTTTTCAATTATTAATTTAATTTTAGTCATTACTTATTCATATAATATTATATTAATATTTCAGAATAGTGTATGCTTCTAATTAAAAAAATAATTTTATTATTCCAAGATTTCTTTTATTAATTCATTTTCATGAATTAACTTAAATATCATGAATTTTCAAATTATTTCAACCTGTATTAGAAATTTATTGATCTAAACTGGTGTAACATTATCCTGCGCTAGGATAACAAACCATATCAATGAAAAGGTGTAAACATCCCAAACATATTTTTTTTTATTTACCAGTTTAGACGAATGCATTTCCATTTAACCATAGACCTTATTAGTATGAGCCCTATAAAGTTTATGCACATTGCACAGAATATTCTGTGGTTTATGCTTCTAATGGTCATAAACTTATCAATGTTATGCTGATAAGTGATATCAGTTAATTAATATAATTTTGTAATGATCACTAATCAATTTAAAAATGTCAATAAATTATTGATTTACTTAAAAAAAAACATTTCAATTAAATGATTATTACATTTATCTATTTAATTTAGATAAAATAATAAGTAAAATGAATAATTGATTTAGTTCAGTTCAGTTATTTTATTTTATAACACCTACTTGTTTTGTATTTAAATACAGTTAAAAAATTTTTTAAGAACAACTATAATAAATATCCAAACTTATTCAATTCTTTAAAACATGGTAATGCATAACTTGAATTATTTTTAGTAACTAGCTGATTCTAAGGTTAAGTAGATAGGGATACAACATTTTGTTTTAAGATAGCTATGGGTTACTGAGGTTAGTTTAATCAAAACAAAATTTGTCTATGGTACATTCTTTAAATGAATTTGATTTTGAAAATTATTCAAATAAATGAAGCTAAATTATTAATTTTTATTATTATTATAACATAATTTTATTGTTGGTATTATGATCAAACTTTACTTTGATGTTTAAATCCTATTATTAAAAAAAAAAAAAATGTTTTACCTATAGATTTAATTTTATATATCTCATATTAATCAATCATTATAAAGTTTGAGTATTTTTCAATTATACAGTTAAATCATAGATATAATACTATACAAAAATTAGACTATTATTTAACAATTCTTATAATAAAACTTATAAAAATACCTAATAAATAGTTTTTCATTATAATTATTTTGTCAAAAATATATTCAAGTCATTTTACAAATAAGAAATGATCAGATTTACAAATAAATACCAATACAATTGGTATAAATCATAATTAAATCAAAAATAAAATATATTTATAATAACAAACATCATACGCTTAATCCATGTTTAGACATTGTTTTATATATATATATATATATATATATAGTATTGTTTAACTTTTATAATAATTTATTTTTGTTATTGATGATTATACTAAATGTATGTTAGTTAAATATTATATTACAACCAATAATCTAATAACTTAATATAAAGATTTAATAAAGTTAAAATGCAAAATTCAGTTTCTTTGGAATAATTTATCATATTATTAATTTGTGGATTTCTTTTTTTTCAGATAATATTACTATCATAATTTAGAATGGCTAAAACAATAGATGATCTTGAAGTATTGATTAAATTACCTCCAATATTGCTGAAAGCATTTTCTATCAATATTAACTATGCCAAGTGTATGAAATGTAATCTTTCATGTGCATCTGTAGAGGATGATATTCTTTTCCATCTGTCGGTATGTAATGGAATGCTCATTGACGAAAATATCCAATCTGTATTTAAATTCACTTGTTTGAAGTGTTGTTTTATAACTGATAGTATTGATCAATGGAAATGTCATTTATTTAAACTTGATCATATTTCTATTGATTTTGATTCAGATATAAAAAAATATTCATATGATTGTAATTTGTGTAAAACTCATTTTTACGGATTTAAATATAGTATACTACAACATCAATGCAAACCTAAATGTATTTCATCATTATCAAAAGTGATGGCCTATGTGTATGCAAAATATACTGTTGAGGATAAACAAACCATGCTACATTATTGTACAGATTGCTTTCATTTCACTTATGATACAACAATAAATGATTTTTGCACTCAGTGCCATAGTGAAGCTGCCAATAAATCTGTATGCAATTCGTGTTGGATAACATTTTATGGTTCTAATAATGAAGAATTTTTAAACCACAAACATTCATTTGAACATATAGTTTTGTGGTGTTTAAACGGAGCTCGAAGTGTACCAAAACTGTCAACTCTTGCGATTCAGAAATTGCCTTACTACATAACAAAATATTTTGTTATAAGTTCACTGTTAGAAAAATTTTGTTGTATTGTCTGCAATAAAAAAAACATATTGACATATGAATGTATTTATGATCATTTTATTGAATGTATTTCATCCAAAGAAATTTCTTGTATTGACAACTGCATTACATTGCTAACGGTAAATTGTAATGTATGTGATTATTTATGTTCCGCAGTTAATGAAAATTTGTACGAATGTTGGGTGGACCATGTAATAAGTTTTGATCATTTGAGTAAAACAATGGTTGGAAAAAAATACACACAAAAATTGTTTTCGTATTACTGTTATGTAAGTGAAACTGTATTTTATGGAACTGATTCTTTTATTTTAAATTTAATATTGAAAACGAATAATGATATTGGACGTCAATTATTTATACCAGATTTAATGGCTCAAGTGTACAAAAACGTCACTAATGCACATTTTAGTTGTAATATTTTATTTTGTTGTGGAATTTGTCAAAACTATAAGGACAAACAGTTATTTGATTGTGTACATAAAGATAACGATTCTAGACAATCACTTTTTTGTTCCACTTGTTTAGTAAAGTTCAATGTCCATTCTGACTACTGCGAACATCTTGTTAGTAGTGAGCATATTATTTTGAAATATTTTAAACCTAACCAAATAGGCGAGCTCAAGATTCTTGATCGTTCTATGGAAACAATGAAGATTTATTTAACTAATTCTATTAAAAGTGATGATGATGATGATGATGATGATGAAAATAATGATTGTATCAATGATGAGAATGATGATTGTATTGATGATGAGAATGATAATTGTATTGATGGTGAGAATGATGATCGTATTGATGATGAGAATAATGATCGTATTGATGATGAGAATGATGATCATATTGATGATAATGATGATGCCTCTAATAATGTTCATGACATTGAAAACAATGATGATGATGATGATGATGATAATAACGACAACTCTTACAAGACTAAATATGAGGACAATAATGAAATGATTACTTCTATACAAAATATAAAAACCCATGATCTAGAAGAAAACATTTTGAATTTAATAGAAAAACTATCTGCACAACCAAAAAAATCAGCTTTTAACAATTACTTAAGAATGAATTTTGAATTAATAATCCAAATGCCACAAGCAACTAATGTTTTCATCGAATCTATTACATATATCTGTGACACTTGTAATCTGGTTGTTGGTAATCGTGATGATTGGATTAAACATGACGAAAAATTTCATAGGAAAAATGATGATTTATCAATTGTATACTGTGATATTTGTCGTGTTTACTATGTGAATATTTCTTCTATTTTTATTGGTAATCATTTGGTGACTGATGAACATTTAATAATGAAAGAATTTCAAGAGTACATGAAAACAATTTTGGTCATACCTTCAATAAATAATATTGATAATTGTAATAACTCAAATCCCATCAATAATGACAAAGGTTCTGATATAAAAATTGAAAAAATCCAAACTTTAAAAAAACACAAAAAAAACAAATTCGTTCATATAGAAATTAAAGGTGAACATTATTTTATACTCTACGAGTATTTTCTAAAACTTAAAACATTCAAATTCAATAATTTTAATACTTTTGATTTTTTAGACGTCAATATTAATTTAAAAAGAAACAATTATTGTTCACTAAACAAAATAATTCAAGAAAGCTATGGCAATTTCAAACAGATTAAGAACGTAGACAATTCTTTCATAATTTTTTTCGAAAATATGTAGGTTTACTATTTAATTTGTCTATTATAATGATAATTGTAGTTTGGTTTTTTTTTTTTTTAATTATAATTTTCATTTAGAGACCAAGTTAAATGTTTAGTTGAGGATAAAAATAAACTGGAAGAACAGTATGGCTTTACAATACAAGTAATAGGAAATAATCAAGGTGATAATTTTTAATAAACTAAATACAAAATTATTAATACTTTGTTTTTCTTTGTAGAAAAAGTTATATCATTGAAGACAATAGATTTATTTAAAGATTGGAGCTTGTTGTGCGATACAATTTCCAGTGATTTGGAGATTATGAATAAGACATTAACCAGTTCAAAAATACAATCTTATATTCAACAACTGTGTGATTCGATAAATAGCCTTCAAATCGGAACAAATTCAAAAAAGATTCACATTTTCGGTTCCCGGATTTATGGACTAGCTACAAATATGACTGATATAGATATATATTTGGAGACAGGTGTTTTAACTTACATTAATTATTAAACTTCAAGAATATACTATAAATATTAGATTGCAACTTTTTATAAGTTAAGAATAATTTAGAGTAAATATTTTATAATATATTACATAGACATTTGTTTGTATTTATTAGATAGGAGCAAAAAGTTGAAATTAATATTTAGGCTTAAAAAAAATAACTATGATGAAGTTATTTTACTTTAAAAACATTCAATGTTTCTAGTGTCATTGAATTTAATTAAAGTGTATATTATACAATTTGAATTCAATGATAAATTATTGAATATGATAAATGATTTTTAAGTGGCTATCGTTACTAACCTCTTTTTCTAAGAACATTTTTACTAATATTTACCAAAAAAATTGTATATATTATATTATAACCATTCTATATAATAATATTAGTTATATAATGTAATTAATTTATTATTAGTAACTTATCAGTTAAGGTCAATGTGGTGACATACTTAAAGACAATGTGAAGACATAAAAGTAACTAAAAATTAGTCTTGATAATTTGTAATTCTCATATTCAAAATTTTTTGAATCCATGAATATGCCATTAGTATTGTCTAGCAATATTGTGTTATACTATTTGAAAAATTGCATTGTGTATAAAATGTAATAATGTACATAAAAATAAAAAGTTTCTACTCCATAATTAATATTCCTTGAATTCCAACAAATTATACGCTTTATGAGTTTTTAACTGCAAAATAAATTGAAAATTTTTATAATTTTTATAAATATTGAACTTTAAAAACATATAAAACAAAATTATACCCATGTATTTTCAATACTTTTAACACATTGACGGACAGTTTTCATTTATCTAAATTCCCATAACCTACTTTTAAAACGCGCTTTTTTATTGCTGATATAGCAGTAACAAAATTATTACTGCTATAGCAGTGGTGCTGTACGTACATTGAAAAGTCAATGTAAGTTGACATTACTGCTATAGCTGTAATCATTTTTTTGATTATAATACATCAAAATCATAAATAACTATTAAAATCATAACTTGGATCGATATCAGAATCGTCCCCATAAGAAAGCAAATTAGAACCACTATCACTCTCATCCAAATAATTTTGAATTTCATTAATCTGTTTTCGGTTCATATTTGAAAACGGCGAAAATATACAAAAGACGTATTAGATACTAAGCAACTAGCAACTGCACAGTGCGTATAATACTGCTGTGTACTAGTTCGTCTGGTTTGACGTATTAAATTTCTACATTAATAGCTTTTGAAAAGCATTGTAAACTGTTGTATTACATTTAAAAAATGTTTAGTTTAAAAACAATATATTTTTTAAATTGATTAAAAACTACTAAATTACAAATGTTTTAAAATGTAATAAAAATAGCTAAAAATATAATTTTTATTTTATTTTATCTAGAAAATACTATTATGAATATTAGTGAGGATTTCAAATCATGATTTGTTAATATTTTAATCTCATATTGAATGTTAAATATTTTGTTTTTTTAAAATCTGTGAGCTTTCTGATGATCTGAAAAATGTATAGTGGATGATGTTGAGAAATATTGATAATAACAGTGATCTTAATTTACAGATGACACGTTTAACGGAAATATATCAAATGATATTGACATTCAAGTGGAACTGGTTAAAACATTAGCTAATCGTTGTCTAGAGAAACCAAAAATCTTTGAAAATGTTGAAGAAATTTGCAATGCTCGTGTACCTATTGTTAAATTTTATCACATACCATCAAAACTCATCTGCGATGTATCCTTTAAAAGTGGTCTGAGTGTGTATAACACAAAACTTATCAAGTATGTGACACCACAGTTACGTATTTATCAAAAAGTTGTCACATGATTATACATTTTTTATTTGTCTTTGGCGTAGGTTGTATTTGTCGGAGAGCTCTGTTGTGAAGTGGCTGGTCTGCGTCATTGTAAAGCATTGGGCTCTCCAAAATGGTTTAAAAGATAGACATTTATTCACCAGCTATGCCTTAATATGGCTGGTATTATTTTACTTGATGACTGAAAATGTTATTCCGTCAGTGATGGGACTCAGAAATAAAGCCTTAAAAACTGATCGCAAAGTTATTGAAGGTACCTGCATAATGTTATATCCTTTTCTATTAAAATTATACCCAAATATTTTCATTATTTTTTTTTTTTTAGGGTGGGACTGTACATTTGGAGAATGGTCAAACAAATTCGTTCACTTTAGAAATGATAAACTGTTATTAGGTTTTTTTAAATTCTATGCCAACAAAAGAAGACTTAAGGACTATGTATTATCTACTTGCTATGGCCAGTGCATGAAAAAGCATACATTTTATGAAAAATTTAGCAAATTGACTGCACTAAGTAAAATACAGAGAACCAAGTTTAAAACCTTGCAATCCAAAGTTGATTCGAATTTTGAAAAATGTTATGGACTTGTTCTACAAGATCCATTCGAGCTATCATTCAACCTAACCAAAAATATACAAAAACAAGTTTTGACTGACTTTTGTGATTTGTGTAGCCAAAGTTCGACCCTTTTAATTAATATGAAGAAGGATAAAAAAAATGTTTTCTAATACTTTTTTTTAGTACTTAATATTGTTTATAATTGTGTACATCTCTTATGCTCCTTAACAAATGTTTTAGACTTAAGTAACATACACATTATATAACGTGTTAATTTAAACTTCATAACAGCTATCAAGTGAAAACTGTATAAATATTTTGAAATAGAAATAATAAACATTAATGAGATGCTTTAAAATATTATGACATTTTTAAGTTATTTTAACAGAAATTTACAAGTTAGTTTTAATGTGTTGTATATAAATGTAGTATTTAAACAACAATATCGAAATTTCTGATTTTTTAGATGAATCCCATTTTATAGCTATAACAATAAATTGCAATTTTGATTATAAACACAACTATACATACTCGTACATGACAGTCTTTACGTAATTGTACGTTCAAAACAAAAACCTTTGTAACTTTAATTGTATTAATAAAGTTTATTCTGGTGTAAATACAAGTTCTAAAATTTGAATTGAAAAATTTTTCTATTTTAGAGAAAAGTTTTATAATATAATGCAATTTGTACTGGCAAATTTATATAATTTAAGTTATTAAAGAACAACCATTTAAAAAAAAAAAAAAATCACAAAATCTAGTAAAGTAATAATAAAGAATAACAAAATTATTTAAAGCTAATAGTAGTCGAGTAGAAGTTAACGCTTATAAATATTAAAAAAAATTTTAATAACAGTAATATAATGTATAATAAATGTTGTTATTCGTTTATAATTTATTTGATGTCATTAAAGTAATTATATCACATTTACATAAACTATCAAACTTTAAAATCTAACAATATGAAAATTATTTTATCTTTTTAACTTCTAATCATTACTACTCTTATTATTATTTTTATGTGTAAAAACTTATTACAACTTATTATTACAATCGCTTTAAAAACTGCTTAAAAAAATTCATGAAATCCAATTTCTTACTAATATACTTGTAGCTCATTGTAAAACAAACTTTAAAGTTTTTAAATTATTAAGTGAGATATTAAAATACAGACGCATTTAAGAAGAAAGAAATAAAATCTGTTTTGTCCAAAGTTAACTAATCTAACAATCATATAATTTTTTAATCACCAATAAGTTTCAGAACATTTTGTTGACTGTCTTTGATTATCACTCGAATTTCACTCATCTAAGCCTGAGCGGCTGAGCTGGTTCTCTATCACAGCCTATAGCGATAAACCAGATCTTATACCACATTTGGTTGCAAACCACAACTGTTAGGTTGTACACTAACATAAGTTTTTCATTTACTTCCAAATATGTTATAATGTTATAGCTATAATTATGATAATTGTTCATTATTTAAGTAACAATAAATTATTTTTAACTATAATTCTATAGTCTTCTCACATTATCACAGTTTTCAATTTTTACAACTTGATATAAGTTAACGAAACTTTTATAAAACAGCTAAATAAAAAACTTATTTCACTTCTCGGAAAATCTGACAAATAAAATAAAATTAGTTAACTTCATCTAATTATACTCCATCCTCTAACTTAAGGAAGTAACTGTCATTAACTCTGAATGTCGATTTACAAAATTCAATAATATATCTTTTACAACACTGACACAAGATGTATACAACATTTTGAGTACAACAATGATCTAGTACATAGATAATGTCAATTAAAAATTAAATAAATTATGACTAATATAATTATCAAAAGTAAAAATATATTTATTTAAAATGCTGTTTTGTCTGTAAACATATATAACAGCTCAATACAAAAAAAAAAAAGAAGAAAATTAAACAATATAATCAGCCTTGTTAGAATGTAGAACTCAAAATAGTTAGTAGCATCATAGTTAGCAGTAAATAGACTATTACATAAATAAAATAAAAATAAGTTCTCACAAAAAATATTAATGATTATTATTAAAGTATAGTATGTGAGAGTATAATATTTGGAAGTTGCCTTTAGGTTAAGCTGTTAAAACAAAAATATCTATATATTCGTATTTCTGCATGTGCATGTGAATTGGAACAGAGTACAATAATTATGTTAGGATACATTGTTAGTTTTGATTACCATAGAGAGTTATGATGAAATTTAAGATCACGTTTTACGGAATTTCCATCGCTGTCAGTTTTGAATACATTAGCATTTTCAGGATGTGGATTCACTTCTTTGAACTGATTATCCACACTAAATTAATTTAAAACATTTAAAATTAAAATTAAAATCTAGATTATTAACATTTTAAATACTAACAAATCAGTGTCATGATTGTACTTGAACTTCACAAATGCAGCATCACCTTCACCTTGTACTATCTATAAATAATAACAATCATTTTTAATTTTTATAAATAATATATGTGAGTTGTTGATTCAACACTTACCTCGCCCATCGTATCGTGATGCTTATGAGCACCATGTCGTCCAAACATTGGCTGTTGCTTATAAGATACAGCTCTAAAAACAAAAAAATAATAATTTAAAATAATAACTTTTTTTTAATTCATTATTAGAATAAAAATTTACCTATATCCACTATCGTCATGATTCTTTTCATCGGCTATAAATTAATCAAATCATTAATAATATAGAAAAACTTAAGTTAAAGTATATTTTGGATTTTAATGTTTATATACGTATTAGAGTAGATACATGTAAGATGCAACTTCTCGATGAGGTTAAGAAATGAATACTCTATTCAGCAAGTATATGCCACAGTTTAACAAAAATTGGTTCTAACAATTTAAAATACACATGAAAAAGTTTTGTTCTGTAAAAAAGGAATATTTTCATATGTAATTTAGTATTTAGGTAAATAAGTAGTAAGTATTAACTTAAAAGCTTTTAAAAATATTTAAATCCAGACTATACATTAAATTATTATGAAATACTTACATGTGTCATCAAAGAATTCCTCATATATTACAAAATTATTTCCTTGGTTTACCAATTTAGATAATTGGAAATGCTTCCACATAAACTGCAATAATTTCTTAGTTGGCTTGTCAATAGCTAAATGTTTGGCTGCTAAATTTATATCCTAAAAATTTGATATCAGTTTTTGTTAAAACAACTATTTAATTATGTCAAAATTATATTATTTTAACTTTAATATATTCAGAAATTCAGAATTATTTAGTAGAGTTAAAAGTTTATTACCTGTAACATGCATAGTAATAAACGTTTTCCATAACCTTTACGCTGTTTTGACTCATGTATGTAGAAATCTAACAAACAGTAGACCATCGCTTCTGACCGCGAACCCGCTTTGTTATAAAGGTACAATTTTTTCCATCCCATCTTTAAAATCCCAACAACACTGAAATGTCTGAAACACACAACAAATACAAATAATGAACAAGCCTGAATAAAATATAAATATTTTAAAGAGCTTGGTTTTTTAAAAACAGATTAATGCTTAATGGAGTTCATTTAATCAAAAATTTGAAATTAAGTTGGTATAAATAGAAACCAATAAATACAATATATGTGTAAATCCTACTCTGGTTTATTGTGTTCAGTCATCATGTAGAGGATGTGATCAGAATTGGCCAGCTTGTTGGCGCTGGTGACAGGCGACTTCAACTCTTGAGCGACAGCTGAAGCTTTGCCCATCTCATCGATGATCAGTTTAATTTTGTCTTTCAACCTATACACAAAAATCAATAATAAGTATAAGTACTTATTTAATAATACAATAGCAATAGCAATAACTATACCCCTTAGATAAAAAAAATTTTAAAAAATTCACCTAGAACAATTTCTTATTCACTATACTTCTACCTACACACAAACACTAACTTCACTTAGTACTTACCCAAGCTAACATAAAATTAAATTTCGAATACACTGTAATCTCTTTCGCCCTCACGCCCTTGTAGTTACCTATTGTATAAAGTAACGTAAAAACTTAATAAATAATAATAATAATAAGTTGGCATTTACTCGTCATTTTGTTCGTGTCCCAAAGGTGTCAGCGTGTTGTCAATCTTCAGCACCTCTTCAGTAGCCACATCTTTTATATTAAATTCGAACTCCATGATGCGAACGTATCGGGTAAAACTACGAATATTTTTAATACTCTGCGAAGAGACGGCGATACCAGACTGATAGTAAGATCGTTGTAAATTGTTCACACGAAGAACAAAAACTGATAAAAAATTGTTATTCCTTTAGCCCCCGTGTAACTGTGATGGTCGTCGCGTAGGCGTGAAATGTGAATTAAATTAGGGCATAGAAGGCGCCGTCAACCTTGGAAAGGAACTAGGAAGTACAGCTGCACACCCGCAGATCCCAGTCAGCAGTTGGGCAGGCTGTCGAACCGGCTGATAATAAATAAAATCGGCCGTGGACAATTCAGAGTTCGTGGTTTTAGGTAGGTAACAGTGCTTGTGTAAAGGCAGGAGTAGGAAAAGAACGTACAAAAAATATAATGGTCAATTGATAAGACGACTTTTGCCGCCGAAAATTTTGTACACGTACAATGATAACACGCTATTGCACAACCGGGTGTCAACGCGCCATTATACTAAGTATAACAACTTTCGAGTACAAGAAGTAAATAGTATTTACTGAATACTTAGCAGTTAATTGTAATCCGTATTTAGCTCGGACGTTAAACGATAATATTCCGCATCGTGTGATCATTATTCATTGAACAGTGTGGTTCAACTGCTCATGAACTCTTCTAAAGGTGGTACGCTGCCAGATTTTGGAACACATGTGACATGGGCTTCAGGATTGGATTGGTGGGTCGCAAATAAACGTACAATGACAAAAGAAAATTGTGTATCACACAAGCGAAAGCAGCTATCCTGCTATCCACGCGACTGTGGATAAGTACATTCTAAAACTCTACACAACTTATTGGAAAAGTAATTATCAATCGGCACCTCAAACACACAATTTATCCCAGTTCAACCATATGTATTTACGAGTTACGACAAATCGATTATCATGTCACTCGAGGTATTATAGGTAATTGCAAACGATTATGCACTACCTATATACACTATAATGTGCAGACCACGGTTTTCTTAACTTACAGAGTCGGTGATTGGGAGGTGCTTGGAGGGCTTAACCCCCTTCCTCAAAAAAAAAATTGAAAGCCTCCCAAAATTATTGAACATTTTTCAAAGTTTTAAATTTATACCTATATTGTAACAATGCAAAGAAAGATTTAAGCCCCCCCCCTAAAATCCAATCATATATCCACCTATGCTACCGACGATTACTACAAGATTAGATACCTACTCGACACTCGTGTAAATACGATAAACTTAAAAAAAATAACAGTATGTTATAAAACTAGCATTATTGTGTTGTGATAATAATACAAAATGTTGAGTTAACATTAAGAATATGGATATGAAACCAATAATTTATCCAAGTAACCATCGTGTATTATTTTCAACGCCGCGTACTAAGCTCAGCTCAAAGCTCCCTAACTTCTCGGTTTTGAAATTATTAACAGTTTCAAAATCTAAATTGTTGAACATTTAAAAAAAAGGTTCCTACCTTATAAGTGTACTTGTTAACTTAACAAGTTAAAGTTACCTATTGTTAACTGTTATTATTGTCATTACTCATTTCAAAATGATTGCACATTTGCACTTTATAGAATCAGCAACCGTCTTCACCTCGTACAATCTATGAATAAATAATAACACTATAAAGGCATACATTTTTTTTTATCATATCCGTGTTCAAATCGTTGAATTAACCAAATTCGCCGCATATCATACTGCGATGCACTGATTCATAGTGACGTTCTTTGTCCGCACGTACAGAATCCGTAAAATGATCAATTCTAAAGGTTTGTCACAAATATACTCATATAAAAAAAATATATCATGTAAGCGCACGTTATAAATAACTTTCTTACAAACTATTAAATGAATGTTGAATATTTAAAATTTTTCAGACGCATATATTTGTTAAAAATTAAACCATTTAGTTAGTTGTAATTTAATTATCATACCTATGTGTACAAGTAACAATAACACATACCCAGTACCGAATTTAGAATAGGTGCCGCCCTAGAACCTTTTAAATATGCCGCCCTAACTCCAAGAAAAATTTATTTCTATTTATTTCTTAAATTCATGAATTTACTTCTATGTTTTTTAAATATTATATAATACCTATTAATTTACGCAGTTTCATAATTGCATAAAATATTTATATGATTTTTCTTTCATTTCTTACAAAATTTCCAAAAGGCCAAGCCGTTTCATGCAATAAATTTATTGACAGCCATCTTGAGTTAAAGATGGCAAAATATTAATGCATCAATAATTTTTTATCTAAAAAATAATATGATTTGATGTGAGTACCTGTAGGAATAGCGTCTAGTACGTGCTTGAAAGATTTGTCGAACTATCAACAATTATTGTAGATATAATGCTGTCCAAATGACCCTGAAATGATTTTAGCAGCAAGAAGTCCAAGGCATAATTGTAGTTTTTCGTCCTCTAGAAATGGTAAAAATTAAGATGTTATAAAAAAATTATGTCACTGTCAGCAATGTCCTACCCATTGTTAGTTGTTTGACTAACGTGTAAATTCTCAACAGCCTAAGACTGATTCGGTCAAGACTTTCCAAGTTATTGTTCTTAGGATCTGTTGACGACTCTTTTAGGTTTAGGAATAGACTACCTATTTAATATTACCTATATTATAATTGTTAAAATTAAACTATTATTATTATTTAAGTTATTATTTTTACTCAATTCCTTGATTTATGTTTATATGGTAAGTACTTAATAATGTAGGAATATTAATTACATTTTATTTCTGTTATTTCATACTTTATAATTCGATACACTTTTTTTAAATTCTTATATTTGAGTTATACAATGTGTACACATTGTTAGCATAAAAATGATGCTTACTTAAATGTATCAATTTGCACTGATGAAACAATAGTACTGAAATACTAAAAATACTATTAAATTAGGCCAACGCTCAGAACGATTTTAGACTTCAATTATGTTATATTTTAATAATGAAAAATAAAACTAAAAAAATCTAAAAATATATTGATATGTTTCTGAACGATAAATCGTCAAATCGTTATTCAGTTTTTATACTTATAAAGGTTGAAAACAATTTTGCCATCCCTAGTCCTAGTAGTGCACTAGCGTGGGTTTGTGACATAAGTTATATTAAGTGGTAAAAAATAAGATGAGTTATGCTAGAAGAATAATAATTAATAAATAATAAAAATAACTCGAATTTTATTGTTATAATAAATTAATTGTTATCTGTATTCTGTTGTATTATTAGAATTATTTAAAACGAAAATTTATATTTATAAATAAATATATTACAATATATTTTGCTATAAATTATGACATGCCTAAAATATGCCATCGCCTAGTAATAACTAATTATTTTTAAATTGTTCATGCATTATAAAATAAAAGTACTAAATGAGTCGCTAAATATTCAAATATCGTATAATGTTTATCATTTTTACTAAGGATCCATGAACTATTGCCTTAAAATAACAACCGCTTTATTAGAAGCATAGTTATATTATATAGACCAGAGGTCTCCAAACTACGGCCCGCGGGCCGGATGCGGCCCCCGAATAAGTTTTCACCGACCCGCCAACGGAAAATATTCTAAAAATATATATACCTAGTTTTCATAGTCGTTATCGCGCGCACTAGCAATTATCAGCTGTATTAGCTGTAATTTATAAATTATATACGAAAATTAAATGTATTCATACATTTTGGCCCGCTAAGAGCTTTTTTTATTTTATGTGGCCCTCGGATAAAAAAAGTTTGGAGACCTCTGATATAGACAATTAGAACAATATTCTACGAAACGAAACATTTTCAATCATATTAAACAGTAATAGGTAGCAGTGTATGGACTACGGGCATTGATCACAATATTTTCAAATGTTTAATACATTAACATTCAGTATTACAGTAAAGTGAAGCATTTTCAATTATTTTATTATATCAATAATCAATATAGTAAACAAAATAAGACAAAGGGATAAAGATCTATGCACATATTGCACATATCGACCATATCATTCTCCTCCACCATAAATACGCCACTGGTCAACTACCTGGTATAATAAATACCTAGTTACAAATTACAATCAACTCCAATCACAAAACTCTAACATATCTTCTTCATCTTTAATGAAGTGTCGATAATATACTAACAATATAACTTATACAAATAATAAAACAAACTTCTGTAAATTTTAACAGTCAAGTCTATAATACCTAAGTACTTGTTTTACTATCTATAAACTGAATAGAGTTTAATTATGCAAAAAATGTATCTATATCATATATATAAATGTATAATATAATTATCAAAAGTATAAAATATAAATAAACTATTTAGCTTTTATACTACAAGTGTAATAGGTATTGTAGTATTGTATTTATTATTAAAATGAGTTTTAAACATGTTTCTTTTTATTTGATTTAAAAGTACAAATTGATAAGTAGAAATTACCTAAAATATAATAAAAAGAATTAAAATTCAATACAGTTAACTATAACTTAACCATATTATAAAAATTATAGTTATGAAAGTACTAGTTATTCAGTAAAAATAATGATACATTACTTTCAAAAATAATTAGTTACTTAAAATTAACTTTTAAGGCTTGAGGTTTTGTATTGTTTTTAAAACATATGACATGAATTAAGTGAGAGTCAAATAATTATTAAACATAGATTTTTGCTAATTTCTAAGTCTATTTATTACCATAAAGTGCTATGGTGGAATTTTAGATCTCGCTTCACAGAATTTCCATACTTATCAGTCTGAATTACACCAACAACTTCAGGATGTGGGATCAATTCTTTGAATCGACTATCAACACTAGATATAAGTTTTAAAAAAATACAATTAATACAAATCTAAACAACTGAAAATTATAATTGGTATACTTACAAATCATTGTCAATATTGTACTTAAATTTCATAGTATCAGTACAGTTTTGAACAATCTACAAACAGCAACAATTATTTTATTTTATTTTATTATTATTAAAAAAAAATACAATCTGTATATAATAATAAACACTAAAAATGTGTAGTACTTTAATGTAGTAATTTAATAATTATGCACAGATAATATCTAATTGTACAAACATTTATTTTAAATATTTAATGGTTAACTAAAATGTAGGTAATGGAATAATTATTATGAGTCATTAAATCATGTTTAAAAAATTATTTTTTTAAATTTAATAGTGTGAGCTTCACCATTTTACGTGTAAATTAATTAAATGTATATTCCAATAATTTTTGAGATATTATAAAATTCTAATTAAAATCTCATAAAAAAAATAAAATAATAAATAAATATTTATTTACTCATTGTTGATGCATTCTTATATCCTACATAATTTTACAACATATTTATTAAATAACTCACTTCACCCATAGTATCTTGACGTTTATGAGCTTCGTGTCGTCCAAATCTTGGTTTATACTCCGATATGCTAAAAAAATTTAAAAAGTTAACTTTTAAAAAAAAACACATAATTTTTGATTTCACGCTTATAAAATAAATGTTTTCAACAAATCCATTACTTATATGTCTTAATCTAGTGAATGTCATAAAAAAACATGGTGATATGTTTCAAACGGAGAATAATAGAAATTTAGCGATACCTAGGTACCTAATTGTATAAAATCGCGAACTTAATCTATATAATATATACGTAAATACATAATTGAAAATGACAGGAATTCAAATTAAAGTCGAACAACTAATCAACGGAAAATGTCATAATGGCCGCTGTAAAACGAAACAACAATAAAAACATTAAAAACGTTAACAGTAAAAGAGCGATTGTTAGTAAGTGATGCTACACATAGAAAAAAAATTTGTAACGGTTGAAAAAAATTAAGAGAATAATTTTTTTGAAAATCATATTATTTCATGGCCAAGCGTAACTCGATGGATTCTTATACCCAAAATCATAATTATTGATTTATTGTCAAGTAGAGTATACTTGTAAATTGTATTATCTACTTGAAATTTCAATTAAAAATATTATAATTAAGAAGTAATAACGCATTAATGTGTTAATATAAAAGTCAATGAATAATTAACTCGGCGACTTCCACGCGTTCCACGGCAGTTGGCGACGCGTCATGGTCCTCTGTCTTCTGTACTTCATTATAGTGGTTATTGTCGTTATTGAAGTCCATTATTAATAATTATACGATATAATTATCAATATAATCCTCCAAGTACCGTTCAAGTATATAACTATTTAGGTCTGTAATCGAAAAATTCAATAGATTTAAAAAGTTATATCTAATAATCATAAATATAATGTTTATTACTTATATAAATTAAATGGAATATATGATGTAGGTCTGCAACTAGTGCGCGTTCAAGTTTCAGCGTTAGTCGGTTATAAATTATAATAAGTGGTTCCGAGGGGTGGTAGTAGTAGATGTCGTTAACGTAACCTTGAATAAATTCTTACGTTTTTCCCCTATAGCCTATACACATAGCGTTCCTGCGGGAGATGCATAAATGTCAACATGTACAGTACACTACAGTATATTATTATGCCAGCAATCTGACTGTAATAAAAACGGTAAAAAAAATAAACACGATGAAAGCCAAATAATTATTGGATTTTCTTGAGAAAATTTTCATTACCTAGAATCCAAAAATGGTTTGAGCTTTTATTTCATTAAATATAGGTAATTTATGAAAATTATTTCTAGTTACTTACTTTCAATTGTTTTCAATAGGTATTAGGAACAATTGCAATGTATTAGCTAATAGTTAGTACCTATTGAGTATACTTACCTACCTCTTTAATAGTTATATAACTATAAAGTTATTTATGTATCTTGACTGACAACATTTTTATTGTAATAATACTTAAACTTAATGTTCTAGTTGTCATTAAAAAAAAAAAAAAACATCTACTTTATCTTTATAATTTTGAATTTAACTATAATATAATCTATATAAATATACAAATTATACTAAAAACTGCTTAGAATACACACCTATTTCTGATAGTTCTTCAAATGGTTTAATGTACCATAATTAAAATTTGCATCTTGCATTAAATAATATTATTTGTATTTAGCTGCTTAATCATAATTTTGAAGGATAAGTACCAAATATCAATGATACACAATTCAAGTTGATCCATTTTAAGTATTGCTAATTTAATATAAATATACATATTATATTATGGTTTGGTATTTCAAGTACTTTTAAGTTATGACATGTCGTGAAAATAATATTTGTCTTAAAATTTTTGTATAGTGTAGAATGTAGAAATAAATAGAAATTCAAAAAAACTATTTTTGCTTATTTTCAGGAAAACAATTGGTTATTATCACATCTTGAAAACTACACTATAAACAATTTTTAACGCTCATTCTTCTGAAAAATGTAAAAGGCAACTATTAATTCTATTTAACATTGTTCTAATTCACTAAAAATAGTTCAGTTTTAACCAATTATAATTTATAAATAAATATAAGTGATTCAATTGCTTTAATTTCAATAAAATTTATAATTTATTTGGTTTTTTACAAGTACATAATGCACAATGTACCCACTAAATAGCATTATTCAACTCTAAAATCCTCACTCTTATTTTTAACTATCATATATTTTTTATTGGTTAACATCATATTCTATTTAGATACTTTTTATATAAAAGTATAATAGAGATATTTTGTCACTTAAGATTTTAAAAAATATATTAAAAATACAGTAAGTCTAAAAACCGTTTATACCAAGAACAATATTATTAAATGGTTACTTAAAACTACAAAAATGAAGTCAATAATGTTCAACCATGTCAATTGCAGGTAGATGGCTGACGTCCATGACATTATGCATAAAAAAAGCAATAATCATAAATTTCAGTAATTTAAAATCTGGACTTCAAGAACTGTAACCTAATATTATAAATTAATTGTTGTTGTTTAGTTACTTAAAGCAATGATGACGTGAATAGGTAACTGCAAAATACATTAAAAAATAATTTAAGATAATGTAGGTATGATAAGTAAGATACAGAACTATGCAAGTATGTTTATACATACTATACAAATTTAGTATATAAAAATAAAATTAAAATTTTTTCAATTTTATTAAGGGGTGGGGCAATGGAGATATTTGAAAACTTAAAAAGGATGTTAAGTAAAAAAAAGGTTAGGAAACACTGATATAAAGTACATATGGGTAAAAAGATTTCTATAGAAATCATCTCTATCGCATTATAATTTATATTAACATCATACAAACCAATTAAAAGAGTTAAGTTTTATTCTTAAATTTACATCATACAAGTATAATTATTTATATAAATACTAAATAGTTATAGTAACTACTCATTACAATAAACATTTTAGGGTTTAGTGAAGTAATTATATAAAAATTCAAGTCTATATCATTAGAATTATTAAAATTAATATTTGAACTTTGTGCTATAAGTTACTAAGGTAAAAAGACACAATACAAGTTATAATAAGAATAAAAATTGTTAAAAATGAATTAAAATGTAAAACTTTTTAAGTTAAATAACTGCATTTTGTAGAAAATTAAAAATTAAAATAATAAATAATTACTCTACAAATTATTTGTAATTTAAATTGTTTTAAGTATAAAAAAAGTTCATAATTGTAAAATTCGAAATATTCATTTGGATATGAAATTTATGCATAAGGACACAACACATAGTGCAATTATTTGGAAATGTTGTCAATTTAAGTTACCACAAAGAATTGTGATGGAATTTAAGATCTCGTTTTACTGAGTATCCATCCTTGTCAGTTTTAAATGCACCTTTACTTTCAGGATGTGGATTCACTTCCTTGAATTGATTATCAACACTAAATTAATCAAAAGAAATTTCATTTAAAAAATTTTATGAATTCAAAATAATAATTAATTTGAATACTAACACATCACTGTCATGGTTGTATTTAAACTTAACAAATGCAGCGTCACCTTCGCCCTGTAAAATCTAAAATTATAAACAATAACAATTTATAAGTATTATAAATAACTTTAATTAGTATAACTAAAATTAAAACTTACTTCGCCCATTGAATCATGATGTTTATGAGCTCCATGCCGTCCAAACATTGATTGACTCTTATATGCTTCAGCACTAAGAAAATAAAAAATTGGTTATTTTAAAATAAAATTTACTAAAATTTAGTTTTTTAAATAATATTTATACCGATTTCCAGTATGGTCATGGTTATTTTCTTCTTTGGCTGTAAATTAAAATATTAATTAACAGTAAAAAAAAATTATAGCTCTAAAATATTAAAATTTCTTACGTGTGTTTTGAAAAAACTCTTCAAAGATAACAAAATTATTTCCCTGGTTTACCAATTTAGATAATTGAAAATGCTTCCACATAAACTGCAATAATTTTTTTGTTGGCTTATCAATAGCTAAATGTTTGGCCTCTAAACCAACATCCTAAACATTTTGAATTGTTATTTTTAAAGGTCAATAAACATTTTTAGAATAATATGAAAATAATAATTATAAAAAAATTAAGTTATACCTGTAGCATACATTCCATTAAGCGAATTCCATAACCTTTACGCTGCCTGCGTTCATGTATGTAAAAATCCAACAAACAATAGACCTTGGCTTCTGACCGAGAAGCTTGTTTGTCATAAAGAAACAATTTCTTCCATCCCATCTTCAAAAATCCAACAACAGCAAAATGCCTAGTTAAGAAAATACAAATACAGTAATCATAGCTAGAAACCATAAATAAATTAATCGAAAACAAAATAATATATTATATATATATCCTACTCTGGCTTATTGTGTTCAGTCATCATATAAATTACATGATCAGAATTGATAAGTCTATTGGCGCTGGTGATTGGCAACTTTAACTCTTGTGATACAGCTGATGCTTTACCCATTTCGTCAATGATCAATTTCATTATGTTTTTTAATCTATAAAAATAAAAACATATAAATAAATATAAAATAACAATAATAGTAATATCTGAACATCTACTGTGATTTGGTTATATTTTTATGATTCTAGTTGGGATAATAATATATTAAACCTCTACTCAAGGTGAAAAAATAACAATTTTTTTTTCTCAAAAAATTGTAGAACCTACTATCTATCCTAAATAAAAATATTAACAGCTTTAGGATTCAAAACAATAACTATTGATTATACAATTTTTTTTTTTTTATCTATTATAGATACCTGAACTTCGGGAAAGTAAAAATACTTTGATTTTCAATTTTAAGGCCTAAGAAATGGTTTCTGTTTACGAATTTGGATCTAGTTGGCACTTTTAAGGGTTATAACTCACTGTAGAAACTTGAAATTTTCACGAAATGTTAATATTATAATTTTCTATAGATGGTATAATTTTCAAAATATTTTGACTTTTTGTGGTACTAAAAAGTAAAAACAATTGAAATTTTCGATTAAGTGTTTTTAAATAAATTTTGATAAAGAAATAATGAGTTAGAGTTAGGTTCTCTGTAAGTTATTTATAGAAATAAAAAATAAAGTTGAACGTAAATCCACAAATTCTAACAAATTTTGTCAAAATCGCGAAAATTAAAAAATTATTTTGAAGTTAAAAATTTATAAAACTTAAAATAATTATACCTAAGATTTGAAAACTTAAAACAAGTTTCTTTTTAAGATTTTTAACCTTCAGTAAAAGAAACTTTTTTTACCAAAGTCAAATTCATATTTTACAAGCGTTTGGAACAACATTTTAATGATATTGCATTTCGCCCGTAAAATAATTATTCTCCTCAAAAGATTTATATTATTTTGTCGTTGTTCAAAAACAATTAATAATTAACATTTGAAATTTATGCCAAATGTTTATATTACCATTTTATTATACGTCATAGTATAATTTTCAAAATATTTTGATTTTTTTTTTTTTTAGTTATTTATAAACAATTGAAATTTTCGATTTTTGTTTGATTTATTTCTTAATAACATATCAACAAAAAAAATTTTCTTTTGATTAAAAAAATTTAAAATGTAATACAAAATTCTACATAATTTATTGTTCTTTTATTTTTATTATACATATTATTAAAAAATAAAAATACGAACACGATTTTTTTTACATGCATTTAAAATAAATCAAGACGAAATTAGAAAAAAACTTGCAAACCATTTTGAAGTTTATAATTTATAAAAAATATCTTTTTATACCTTTTAAATATCTTTTCTTAAGTCATAAGAAATTATATTTGATGAAAAATTTAAAATATATATACACAATTATTTTAATAGATATTTTAAGATTAAATATTAATGAAATATTTAAATATTTAAAAATGAATGTGTTAATTATTTTGTTAAAATTCAAAAACATTATTCGCGTAAACTTTAACGCATATTACGAATTTTACTAATTAAATCAACCTACCATATTATTAATTGAAAAATTAATTATTTTAATATAAATATTAAAAAACGTATCTTTAAATTTACCTAATGATATAGTCATAACTCATAAAGACTAACAAAATCATTTTTCGTATACAATCATGTATCACTTAATTCAAATTACACTAAATCATTTCCTCGACACCTTCTGAACAACAAAATGATACCTACCACCGGCCTATCTTTTTTGATATGTTTTTAGTTTTTATGTAGATACTCACTCATCGTTTTTTTCATGTCCTTCGACCGTTAGTTTGTTGTTAATCTTCAGAACTTCATTGGTGACCACGGTTCCGATATTGAAATTAAACTCCATCTTTGTCTTGTTAGCTGTGAGACTAACGGATAAATTAAACCTTAAGGCGTGAATACAATTAATAATATAATGGAATAATCGTTTGAAATTTAAAGAAGGGCGCCAAATATTTTTTTCTGCGATAGTCGGTTTTGATTATTCGATATTCAGAAATGCTGATTGTTTCAAGACAGCGCAATTCACAATGAGCTGAATGATCACCGATCAACGTACGTTTAACTTAATGGCGGACATTGACGGTTAATCGTTATGGAGCTCGGGCAGGCTGTTGACGAGACCGACAAGAAAATATCAGGTAACCTCCACTCCAAATTGAGTACTCCAAACTATCAAGTACCAACTACCAACTACTAACGTCAAACACACCTCCGAATTGTTTAAACATTTTTATTTTTTGTGAAGAAAAAATGTGTTGTGTTGGGTAAAATCCCGAATCATTTTTTCCGTAGAAATGGGGTCTCGTTTTCCGCGTACCCATATCTTGAGCAGCGCAGCTCTGCAAGTACAGTGACACGAAGTACAGATGTGTAATAAATATTAATAAAATTAAACTGTCTTATATGGTGCAAAATAATCAAAATAACATCATTAATATAAGATTGTTATTATAATCTTTGTACCTTGAAAATTGCCTTTTCCCGACAAGACTATGAATTATATTTTATAATCTCGTAAATGCGTCGCACTATTGCATTATTGACGTTCAAGTCCTTTAACCGTACGGCGTACAAATGTACAATGGTCATTGTAAAATGGAAATTACATAACTAGTCAATTGTTTTGAGAAGAAAAAAATAAAATACATTTAATCCTAACTAGTACAAAAATTTGATGTGTAAATTACAAAGAACTGCAGAAAGTAGTTATCACCCTGGTAGTCCTCACTGGTATGCCAGCCGGTCGGAACTTACTCGGTTAGTGGGGTAGATTTGAAATGCGCTCAAGGTCAGCGTACGTTGTTGTCGTCCTATATGCTCAGTTATCGTCGTAAACAACTAAATAAGTGATGATAGCAAAGTACAAACCGAGAATTACAGAATTCGTCAGGAAATTGAAAAACTTCAAAATACTCATCAGTCATTTATATGCCCGTGGCTTTCTAAAACATCTACGACAATACGATAGAAAATCGAAGTAATAATACGTCTTACTGAGATTAAGATTTAAAAATTTTGTCAAAAAGACAATGGGAAGCATTGTAACATAAACTTCAGCCAGTAAACTGACGAGTGAGTTAACGAGTTGACCATTATACTACGAGATCAGTACGAGTATATTTCCTTATTTACCATAATATGATTATTATGAATCAATTGTCTGGCGGCCATTTTCTTGTCAAAGCCCTTTTCAAATTATAAATAATTATTAATTCATTATTATTTTTCTTTTTTCTCACATATGCTCATTGTAAATATTTTTACTGATTGTATATATTCATATAAATGAAAAAATAACAATAAAATTAATAATTATATCTAAAATCTATTAAGTAGGCTTGAAAAACGTAAAATAATGAGTATGATAATATTTAATTAAACCTAATAGATTTCAAATATTCTTTGATTAAAATTACTTTATATTGAAATTCCACAGTTTTATACTATTAAAATATAAATTTTTTTTTCTTTTGGTATTCTTACTAGTAGACAACAGAATATTGTTACAGATAAATTCCATTAACAAATTATGTTTTTTTATCATTATACCCATTATTAATCCACATAAAGTAATATTTTTTTATCAGTTCAATTATTAATTAATATGTTTTTTTTTTTTTTAATGATATCTTTTGACATTCAAGGATTTATTGTTTGAACAGAATGTATTGCTTCTTTTTTTTTTTTAATAAGCTACATTTTATACAAATTGTAACAAATATCTTTATATATTTTTTTTTGTTATTTAAAATGTATACAGGTTATTGTCAAACAAAAATGAGAGAAAGCATGGACAACATGATGCTCATAAACATCATGACACAATGGGTAAAGTAGTTTAATAATTTATAGATTTTAAATATTTATGAAAATAAAATATATTTTTCTATTAGATTGTACAAGCTTAAAGCAAGAGTTTCTTAATAATGTGAAGAACAATTGTATTGACTTGTTAGTAATTATTACATTTCAATAAATTGGTTTAGATTATTTATAATTATTGTTCTTTTTTTTATGTTAAGGATTGATGATTACATGAAAGAAGTAAATCCATATTCTGAAAGTTTGGGCATGTATCAAATAGACAAGCATGGAAACTGTGTGGAACAAGATCTTAAATATAATCACAGCTTCACTAAATATCTAACAATATACTCATAATATTACATTATTCATAATTCACTTTTCTTATTTCTTTAGCAAATTTAATACTATTTTTTTTCTAAAAGATATTTACAGTCTGTAGAAAATATTTAAATAACCGTTTAAATATTTTAACAAAATTAATTTTATTCATATGCCATAATAACCATGCATATTTATCATATTAAATTCTTGCTTTTAACTATAAAAAGTTGTTTATTATTTAATATTAATCTTACTTTTAAAGTTTAAAATAATCTAACTATAAATTTAATTTAAAAACCAAAAATAGAAGTCTTAAGACTTTTAAAATGTTTGTTGCAGTTTTCATTTATGTATCTGAAGTAAATCTGCAGTAAAAATAATTATTTTTTTGTGGAAATCGACAATAACATTCCCCTCTAAAATAGATATTTGTATTTTGCATGAGCTTTTCTCAAACTTGTATGAAATTATGTCAAGGCAACAGTTATAACTTGTTAAGCAATATCAGATTAAATTAGTGTTTGTAAAAAAAAAAGTAACGAATAACAATTATGTCTTATTTATATTATTTTAAGATCAAATACTAATTTTGAACCAAATTTAAACCTATTTACTCTATAGTACATAGGTACCTACAAACTGTGATCTATTTAATAAATAAACCATAAATTTATTCTAAATGAAATTAATTTGCTACTAATTAATTTAGTATAATAAAATATTTAAAACATACGATTATTAATTAATAATTATTATAATGATATCATGTCGATGTCATACAAATAATTTTATTAAATTCCAAATCCACAACAGTAAATAAAATTACAAAAAAATAATTTAACAATCCGTGTGATGAGTAAATAAGAAAGTTAAAAATAAAAGTACATAAATGAAAATGTAGTTAGTTATAAACTAAGGCATAATACAATTGGTACTGTGAAGTACAAGTACCCTTTATCATTAAAGTAGTTAACACAGATAGTGACTATATGCTGGAGAATGGTATGAGCTGCTATATATTAGTACTTAGTGACATAGCAAGGAGGGGTGTTGTAAGTCCCCTCTCATTGATTTTTATTTAATTATTCAGTAAATAAGTGATCACAACAAGAAGACTATGGTTAATTTTTTTTTTTTGTTTTCTATGTTCCAGCCTGCTACAATTTTGAGTTGTCTATCCCTGGTATATACCTTAACCTTAATCCCCCACCACCAATTAAAAATGTTGGCTAAATCACTGACAGTATTGAATTTAGTATTAAATAGATTAAGTTATGTTCTTAATAGCTACTTAATAGCTTAAAATTTCAAGTTTAAAAAAACATATAAAAGAGGATGCTGTGCACTTTGTTTTTTTCTCTGAACCACACTCAAAAACAAAATTTGTGTTCAATAGACCCAATCTTGAGTTGTTATCAATAATATAAAAGTAAATTAATCTATTATAAAACTAAATTTTAATACATTAGATTGTGCAAACAGTAAGTGAATTGATCTATTTTAAATGGTTATTTAATACCCACTCACTTGTACTGTACTGATTCTTCATCAAGTTAAGCATGTTAGTCACTAATCAAAAATTCCCAATTGTTTCAAAGTTATTGTGTCATCCATTTATATTTTAAAAATTCAGTTTATTTGCTTGCATAGTTGACGGGAGATGTTAAAAGCACAGTCTGTTAACTAAGGATCCGTATATTTTAGCTAATTGATAAAATGAAATTTTGTGTATACAAATTACAAACTGCACCTAGGGTACTAATAATAGAATACTAATGAAACATCTAGACTAATATCAGATTATTTATGTAAATTACGGTTCATACCCGATATACATAAAACCATAGTAGCAACATTCCACTTGAGCAACCGATTAGCAAAATACAAACCACAAATTCAATTTGGTGGAAAAAGACTTAAATTTGAATACGATACACCTCCGAAGTACCTAGGAATGACACTTGATGAACAGTGAAGTGTTAACTTTTATACAACACATCGAGATTACAGAACACTAACTACTTAGTACTTACTCAATATTACATAGTACATTACTAATGTCTACTGCTAAGCTCAAAACGAAAAATAACATTATCCATAAATTAGCTGACTCAACCTAGAAAGTAGCGATGCCTACACTGAAAACATCGATTTTAGCGCTACTACACTAGTCTCCTCTGCCGCAAAGTATGCCTCTGTCCTCTGCTTCTCCAGAATGCTGTCTACTCATACAGACAAATAGTATACGATACGGTTAAATTTTAAATTCAAATAGTATGTATTAATGCAATGCTTGCATTGTATTCAATACTATTCAGTATTCATTGTAATAAGATCGATGATCAATCTAATCACTCTACGTGTATTATCTCTGGATTCTGGTTCTGTCAGTGTCAAATTGTCGATGACAGAATAGCTTCCGGTTCTTTGCAGCTTTTTAACTCTATATATTCAACGTAAAAAAGCTGCATGCATTGACGGCATGGCTGATTGGGAACTAGAGTTGCTGAATTTTAGCATAGATATCTGCAGCCTTATTAAAAGCTTGGATGTTCCAATACCTGGACAACAGCTCAAAAAATGGTCAAAAATGGGTAATGCTTAACCATCTAAGTACGCTCAAGACGCATGGTCACTCGTGAAATATGTTCTATAAAAATGAGAGATCGTCCTTACTAACTACGCCCACTCATCACAGTCCATTTTCCACATAATAAGTGATTGCTTTCTATGCACCTTTAACGGAACAATAGAAGAAATCCAAAAAACTTCCAAACTACCAACAACACGAATAATAGATAAATTCACTTAGTGTCCAGCTGAAGACACCTTAACTGATAATAACATTGAGAAGTTGGCATTACCATTAATTTTAAACTTAATATTTAATATTGGTTTGTGAATTATACAACTTAAGAATCTGTAAAGATATGGTATATCATACCATATAATTATAATAATTTTAAAAATGTAATAATTGTAGTTTTATAATTAATAAATGTTCCTTTTTTTTGAATTTACAGATATAATTTTACCTTTAACAGAAATATGCATTTTATCCTAAGAGTATTCTGCAGCTTTTAGAAAATTGTTAATTTGTAGAAAAAATGTGCAAATCTTACATAATAAATTAAGTTTATATATCTAGATGGTTAAATTATCATAATTTAAAAAAAAAAAAAAATACTCTGTAAAAATATCAAAATCAAAAAGAAGGTTGGTTTTAATAGTAAATATATTTTATACTAAAAAAAAAAATTTTGATTAATAAAAGGTGCAATCAAAAAATTTAAAAAAAAAAATCCTTATATTGTGCATTTAGTTTTTTTTTCTATAATTTATCTGGAATAAAATATTAAAATATTGATAGATTGTTTAAGTTATTATGTAGAGCTGTGATGATACTTAAGATCTCGTTCTACACAGTTTCCATACTTGTCAATTTGATAAGTACCCAAGCTTTCAGAATGTGGATTTACTTCTTTCACGTGATTATCAACCCTAGATAAAAAATAAAAATAATTAAAATCTAAATCAATTAATAGAAATTTAATAGTTACTAACAAATCAACATGATTGTTTTTCACATTATTAGAAAGTTCTTGTCCTTGTCCTTGTACAATCTAATAAAAACAATACATTTTATTTTTATAAATATTTCAAATTTATAAATTGTTAAGCTTAACTTACTTCTCCCATTGTATCATGATGTTTGTGAGCATCATGCCGTCCATGCAATGCCTCATCTTTGTTTGGTGATACACTGTAAAAATTCAAAATAATAACTGTATAACATGATACCTAGATTATAAAAAAAAAACTAACTTAATTAATACCTAGGTACTTGTATTCAGTTTGGGGAAATACACTTTCAAATGACAAAAAAATATGGCAAAAAAGAACAAATAAGTAAATTAATGAACATGGTAGTTAAAAATAGTAATAAATATGTATTACCAGGTACATATCAACTAGGTAATATACTATTTTTTTTATACAATAAGTATTTATACTTCTTTAATTATATTGATTTTTAAGAAAAAAACCATTGTTAGCCAAATATTTCAATGTCAATTTTAAAGTATAAAACTTGTATATAATGTATAGTAAAACTTTTTCTAAAAATTAGCTCGAATTCAAATTTCAAGTAAAAGTTTGAAAATTAATTAATACAATATAATAAATTTAAACATCCAATTTATTTTAATCGATAAAACATCATAAAAATGCTACCTATAGATTAGGCATGTTTCCGTGTTGAGAAATTGTAGTTGATTTGCCTTTTTTTCACATTACTATAATAAGTAGGTGATAATATCTATCCTGTGTACAGTTTAAAATAAATAACAATACCCACCACCTATAGAAATGTTTTCGTAATATTTAACGATTCCACTGGACTTTAGCGGAAAATCGAAAATAGTCCAAACGAGAAAATGGCTACCGTTGGCTGGCCTACCACAATATTGAATATAGTAATGTAGAGTTATCAAATATCCGAATTATATAATTACAATAATACCTAATTAAATAAAACATATTGCATAATGAAATAAATAACTTACTTATCATTCTGCCCTCCGAAGTTCATGTTGCGATGATTGTTGTGTAGTTTGGAGAATACTAGATTTGACGTTAACAAGAAGTATTAACTTTAATATTTTACTCTTTATGAATTACAATTTGCAAATGGCGAAGGAATGCTGACTGTTGACTGGCTAATAGGTATTATGGTTATTGGAAAAGGGGAAACAGGGGCAGAATGCAGTGTAGCCGACAACCGTAAAAGAGTAAAAGACTAAAATAGTCCTAAACTGCAGTCACGAATTTTATTGTGATGGCCAATGGGAAAAATGGGCGTCTATGACCTTGACGTGTTTTTCCTGATGATGCTTAGGTGTCTGGTAGTTATAGTGCTTCATTTCATAGTTATTGCTTATTCACGATGAGCACCGAGGGCTGCCGACCTCGAATGCGTTCGATCTGCAGCGTTCCTGCGGTTTACAGGATGAGAAACCGGGATAGGTCACAGGTTGTCGAGGAAACAGAAAATAAAATAAACGGTGGGCGATCGGGTAACTCTGAAATTTCATATGTGATTTAGGTACTATGCACTCAATAATAAAATTTCCATAGACTAATCGTACGAATTCATATTAATTAGAAAATGACTGGTTCATTTTTCGCGGTCACTTTTAGAATGAAGCGGGTAGGTATGATAATTTATTTTATACCTGCAAATCTAGATGACTGTTTTTTAAAAACTATTTTGATTGAAATTTAAAATATTGACATGTATACCTTTTACAGTGGATCGAGTTTAATTATTTATTCTACTCGATTTCAAATGCAGCGGTAGGTACTTATGCAATTATTATATGGTTGGTTGGATTAAATGAGAAAAATTATTAATTATATATTTATATATTATAAAATGTAAATTATCTGATATTTTGACGTTTGTAATATATAATAGTCTCAATTGTTTCCACACTAACATACTTGATTTAATTAAAATTGTTATGATTTCCATATGCGCAGATTTTTTAACTTCTAAATTCTATTTCACAATATATATGCCCCCACGGCCCCATAACACACATAGGTATGTTACAAAATTAATTGTTTTAATTTTTATAATCATTGCACCCATTATATAATAGTTATTACAAGTGTCTAAGAAGTTTTCTTGATCTAGTCTGAAGTCTGAGGCTAACTGAAGACATAGGTATAGTGTCACTTAATTAATAAAGGGGCATAGTTTAATTTTTCTTTTTTAGTTTTTAAGCTTACCTATCATTGTGAACAACATTTTGACTGTATAAATTGCCAATTAATAGATTTATATATTTTATGATATTAAATAGGTAAATGTTATAGATACATTTATTCGAATTAAAAAATATATATAATATAATAAGTACTTAGTCGCCATGTGTTTAGTTTTTTGTTAACTTCTTTTATCATTATTGTAAATTAATAATTATATAATTAAAAACAATAATATACAAGCACTATTGAAATTATAAAGATATTTTGTTGATAGTTTGAACTTTGATTTGTATTTTTTATACTATTGTCTTATGTAAAAAAACTAAAAATTAATGTGTTATATCATATATACTTAACAGTTAACAGTATATTTATTATTAAGTACCGCTAACACCAAGAACGTAAATATATTATACATATTTTTTTTATTTGAACCAATTACCGAAGTTCCACAATCCAGATTATAATACTTAACAATTAATTTGCCCCCCTTTAAAAAAATATCCATAGCAGCATAGGCTCTCAAGTAAGTCGACGCGACGTTTCATCTTGGAAAACAGCACGACTAGAATCAACAATCCAAATGACTTATGCCTTATGGACGCGGAACAATGATTGTCATGTTGAGAGCTGCCGATAAATAACATAAAACTATAAACCTAATTAATCAGCTTTACATTTCATGTGACAAAAGTAATATAGATTTACAAGCTAGTCGGTCTCGTGTCAACATATTATTTTTTCTACTTACAAAAATATAATATTATTATTGTAATTTACTAATTTTTTTAACACCTTTTGCTTACCTAATTATTTTATGAAATGTTGTGTTTTTTTTTTTTTTATCTAACATTATGTAATACATCGTATATTTGTATTGTAATTGTGTGTACAAAAGCTCATGCCTTACGTAATATATCTCGACATATATTATAACTTATAAGCTATGTAAACTGAATAAATATACTGTGTTCAAGATAAGTACATTTTTTTTTAATTCGACAATAGATCATAGAGTACGACACATTATATGTGTACTGGTGTACTTAATACGAAATTAAAAAGTGTGTGTTGATATAGTGATAACACTAAGTACAATATTTTTATTTTATTAAACTAAAATTATATTATACGTATCTCAGACGTTTGTGCGATCTTACATTCATTCAGTTTTGATTACTTTTTTGGGCTTGCTACTGATGGGTGTGCAAAAGTATTTTCATTTTATTGGTTGCCCATGTATTCGTAGGTGGACATTTGATTGAATTTTTAGGGGGGCTATTATTATAATTCAGTGTAAAATGGCCCGCAAGGTCTTCGCCTATGCACCCCTTTCTATTTATAAATACAATATATTAGGTACTAATGAAATATATAAAAAAGTGTAACTAGTGTAAGTAATAAAAAACACTAAACAACATACATTTAAAAATAATTAATAACCAATTTTATGTTGATAACAAATATGTTTTTATCGGCAAAGGTATTATACGTTATTAGTATTATCATCGTTATTAATATTTTTGGACAAATCTTTTTCAATATATAATATAGAAAGATCACTGAACCTATTCTGAAGCATCGATGTCCTTAGCAAAGATTTTATTTTTTTATAGCACTAAAACTTCTTTTGCAAGTAGGTAGCTGAACTAATTGAAATTGTCAATGCTAATGTAAATAGTTTTTGTAAATTAGGGAATACTGTTTGATTTTCCGACAAAACTCTTAAATATTGGTTTAATAACATTATGTAGGTACAAATAGACAATAATCATTATTAAAATATATTATATATATATATGTGCAAATGTGCAATGTACATAGATACATGTTTTGCAATACAAATATGAATAATAGCATGTAAAATTGTACAACTAGTATTATTATAGAAATGCTATTATATTATAGTATAATAAATGTTATTGAATGTCATTTATTTGGAATCAAAATATGTTTAGTATAATAATAATTTACTTATAAACATTTATTAGCGGCATTTGTTGGTAAAATATTATTTTATAATTTTCAAAAAAATTAACAGATAATTATTGTATATTGTAATAATAACATTTCAAATAGTTTCAATTTTTGGGGACTAAGCCCCCCGATGTCTGCCTAAGCGTGCATTACTACCAAGTACCAGGTCATCGGTAGAGTAAAATATTTTATATAAATAATTTATTTGAATATACGCTAAATTGTTTTTGTCGTACCTACAAGTATTATGCCCAAGACGTCCAAGTATTGACATCAAAATCCTCTCGTATTTCCCTATTTAGCATTAATCTCACTACTACCACAGAATAAATTATTTTGTGCTACTACACCGTATTAGAGATAAACTACGTTTTAGAGTAACTATAAAAACATTAAACAATTGTTATTACCTATCATGCATAAGTAAATGATTATATTATGAAAAATCGTTTTATTAAAACAATTCTGGCAAGAGTTCCGAGTTGGTTTAGTGAAATTATTTTAAGTACAACTTTGTTAAGTACAAATCGATGCTAGCTGAGATATATACCCTATTATATGCAGACATTAAACATAAATAATATGTTAGATTACCCAGACTCCGTAATGTATTCTATGATACATGAATTGTAACTGAGCATAGCAAAGTTGTAACAAAAAAGTAGGTTGTAAATATTTATTATGAAGTAAATAAATTGCATTGTTTGTTTTACCTATCTATAAGATAAAAATTGAAAATATTACAGATATTATGAAATAAAAATTATTTAATTTATGAATGTTGAGCAAGTTAATGATAATAATAAATTTCAGCTGGTTAAATTAAATAAATATACATAATTATCAATGATGAATGTATAAGATACCTGTATACTATGCAGCAGTACATACTTTTCATAAGTATAATATTATAATGATTGTTTTGTTTCTCACTTTTAAAAAGCTTCTGCCAATCATTGTGACACATTCATCTTTTTAGTCCTGAATTGATACATGTTTTAAATATCATATAAATACATTTCTTTTCCAACAGAATAAATCTAGTTCAACAAATTTCTCGTGCAACAGTGTCATGTATAATTTATTATTTATATAAATCAATAAATAGAATATTTGAAAATGATAATGGAAGAAAAACATTGGGTGAATTTGAACACACAGAAAGTATATTATAGGTACATTAATTTATAGCGTATTATAGATATCTGCATAAATTTAGTATCTACTACTACATATAATAAATTTGGTGCATTCTACAACTTGAAATTTTTAATAAGTTTGAATTTTATCTTTTAAATGATATTTGTAATCTGATTCAATACCTACAATTAAGTATTAAAACAAGTAATGAAAAATAATTATTGTATTATTACTCTACTTTCTACAATGAAATGGATATTATATTCAAATTATTAATAGTTTTTCAGATACTGATATACAATTAAACAATATTTTTTTTTAGTTATAATATATAATCTGAAGTCAAATTAATAGTTTTTTACATCATGTTGAGTTTTGAAGGTATTTTTTTTTTTTTTTTAAGATCTAGTTCTACATAATCACTATACTTGTTGATTTGAAGTTTAAAGCTTCTTCAATATGTGGTTTTACTTTAATGGATTGGTCATAAACACTAAAGTAGGTACACATACAAATTATTATCATTGTTGTCTTTCACAGAAGAAGCTCCTGTATCTTGTATAATCTGTAAATAATATTAATAAATTAATTATTTTTATAAATATTTAAACTGCTAAATTCACTGACTTCGCCTATTGAATCGTGATGTTTACGATTATGATGTCCAATTATAGGTGGATGGTTATACCTTGATGTTCTAAATAGGTATAAAAAAAAATAAATAATTTCTATTTAAAATTTACATTGAATACAATTTTATCTATTTCCAGTAATGCCATAATTTTGATCAAAAATAAGTAATGTATATATAAATATAGAACTTTTACATTCATCAAGGAATTATTCATAAATAAAATAATTGCTTCCCTGGTCTACTAATTTTAAAAGTTGAAACATTTTCCACATAAACTGCAATAAATTAGTAGTAGGCTTGTCAATAGCCAATTGCTTGACACCCAGTTTGATATCTAATATAATTATATAAATATAAGATTATAATTTCAGTTTTATTAAAAAATAAGAAAATTAGTAATTGAATTATTATTATTTTTGATTTTCAATAACATAATAAGTTAGGATTATGTAACTTGTAATACATATTCAATCGTTTTCTATAACCTTGACGCTGTTTAGATTCATGGATGTAAAAATCCAACAAACAATAAGTCGTGGTTTGTGATTAAGTACCATTTTTGCTATAAAAGTTCTTTTCCATTATATTAAAATGCCAACAACAAAATTACTAATAAATAATAATATACTAATACAACAAAAAAATAAATTTGAGTTTAATTTAAATATCAAAGTAGCTGTTTAATAATATTATACTAAGAACCCTCTCAAATATCTAAACTATTGTACTACAAACATTGTCTTGAATCGGCCAATCTAAATAAAAAATCAGCACCAATGCTTGTGGATTTCTTTAATCAAAAACACATATTATAAATTAAATAAAAATATGTATTATATTTAATGATATTAATTTACTAAAAAAAAAAAATAAATTGATTTAATTTACTCTAATATATTATAATATAATCTTTTAGTTTATTTATATAAATAAATCAATGATTTTAAAATAGTGCTGTAATGTTTTACCAAAATAAATATTGTTTAAAGCACACTTTTAAATTTTGTACTACACACTTCACTTTTCTTAGTACACAAAGTGTATTCTATTACTTTTACTAAACACAGTTTTAGGGGCTGAACTTAAGTAAAAAAGAGTAGCTTAAAATTAAGTTAAAAATTTTCTCTGATAATTATAATTAACAAAAATTATCTTAAATTGGTGTACTTTATTCAGTCATCATATAATAATATGATTAGAATTGATAAGCTTGTTTGCACTGGTAATTGGCAACTCTAATTATTGAATCGCAGTCAACATTTTACTTATCTTGTCAATTATCAATTGTAACTTGTTTTTCAAACTGTCAAAATACACAAAAATCATAACACATTAAAATATATAATATTAAATGTATCACATTCACAGCTAGTTGGGTAATTGTAATCAAGCATTTCAGGAAATCAAATAATTGCCTTTTCAAAGGACAAGTATGTGCATTTATACCACATAGATGCTGTTTATATTTAATGGATTTGTTATTGGGTTCCGAGACATAGCAAAAATAAATTTTATTTTATATTAATTCTTTTATTTAATTAGATTATATCTTTTAGCTAGATAATTATATGTATTATTGAACATAATAAATAGCTACCTATCTTAAGCTATTTTCTGATTTTTTGCAAAATCATTTTTAATTTAAAAAAATATTTATAATGATTATTTAAATTTTTTAATATCTACAGGTTACATTTTATTAAAGAAAAAAAATAATTCATAAGCAGACATTGTACCAATATGTGTTACGTCTGTCTTACTGTAGTATAAATAAGAGTAAACTTTATGTTCAGAAAAATTAATTTGAATAATATTTTTAATATTTGAAAGAATTATTATTGTACTATTAAAAAATTTAAAAGAATTAAAAATATTATTAGAGCTCCATGTTGATTTTTTATGATATTCTTATTTTAAAGTAAGTTATTGACATTTTAAATTTGATAAGTTAATTTACTTTAATATTAAAAATAACTGAGTAAAATAGCAAGTAAATTTGCTATACTACGATTTAGAAAGATTATTGATTGTAAATACCACATGTCCACCATATTACCTACTGAATCAATTTAATATTTATCAATTCTTAATACAGATGCAGGCAGACATGTGAGTACGGTACGATTGTTCTATAATGATTTTTATAATTTTATTGAGACTTGAGAGTATCTATTTTGTGACTGTTTCTAGATTATGGTTGGCTATTGATAAATTTTTTTTGATATTCCACGAAATATTTTGGAATTATACTCACTCGTAGTTATTCTCCGATTCTCATATCCGTCACCGTATTATCGATCTTCAACACCTGTTCGACGTGGTTGTCAAATTCAAACTACATGGTTATTGCCTATTGGTTACCGTCTTTCATCGAGATGTCCGGAAAAATGTCTAAACTCTGGTAAAATCACAATAACAACAAGAATATAGGAACAATAATGGCGTCTTTGTAGCAGTTAGGAATAGTTGTGCCGGTTGCCGACTGCCGTGAGTTTTCAACATTGGCCTGACCTACGACAATATATTTTATATTTATTGCACGGGTGATGGCAGCACAGAGTCAGCGGACCTTGGACCTTGGACCGTAGTAAAAACTAAACAGTAAACACGGTCCACAGCGTTCCCGTGGTTTGGGTCGGGAGGGCCGAGGGCGCAGGCTGTATAACGACCGAAAATAATAATAAACTCCCGAACAAGACCAACTCGAAATAATAATTACCAACACAATAACAAAATGTTCGCTGTGTGTACATACTTCATATTATTATAAATTTAATGTTATATTTTTATAAGTGATATTATGAAATATGAATATTAAGATCGTCTCGTTGTTAATGTTGTTATTTTTGACAAGTTTATGTCTTATGGCTGAGTGTCGTTGTGCGACAACGAGAATGTTACCGTGACGTTTTAAGCGTTTTATGTAATGTGTGTGCGGGGATCGGTTACCGAAAATTAGCTATTATACAAACATTACGAATGACGAATGTTATCGGAATCAAGTGGCTTCACTCTTCATTCATCAGGTATTAGCGGCCGCGGCGGCCGAACGGTCATCGGCCGAACCGGCCGTTTAGTTGACGACTCGTGTCATGCTGTATACGTGCCGGCGGTCGTCCACACGGCGCCGTCCGCATGAATATAATATTTTATGCCGTTATAAACGTTCTGCCGTACTCTCGAACGCCATCACGTGCTCCGAGTACGACACGATAAGACGATTTAGAGCAATAAACACACGCGTACACACACACACACACACACACACACATCATACACACGGTTACACAGATAATGTTTATAGAATCTTGTTTAAAAAACAAAAAAAAAATAGTTATTAGTACCTATATGTATGCAATAATATTATTGCGGAAGCATATATCCGACTGTTTCTAAGGACTATTCGTCGCATTGTTAGAAATGCGTTTATATGATGTTACGTGCATTCACTTCCGCCTCACTTTTGTATTTGCCTACCTACTTTTATTTTATTCAAAACAACGACTTTACATATTGTATGTACATTATTTTATTACCATTTGCGTGTACGACTTTATAATATTATATTCTACTCAATGGACATTTTTTATGAGAAACAATAATAACATATTATTCTATATATTATATAGTAATTATATTGGCTTTGCATTCTTTTTTTCACGTGTCGTCATAATATTGTGTCAATTAGTTTGTACAGCGTGAAAATGTTTACATACACACACATAACATATATATATATTAAAAATACGTTGCTAGAAGTTTTACATTATTCACTATCCAACGTTTTGTAAGTATTTTAGTAGAAACCTGCAGACGTTTAAATAATTAGCGGTAGAATATGATTAAGAACGTTGTACCTTTTTGATAACATGTTATCGTGCACGATTGAGAACGATTGCGGCAGATCAAAGAAACAATATTTTGTACCTTATAATCGTTCGAATGAGAACGATTTTTAGAGCGACGTTGCCGTTTAGTGCCGTCCCAAAATAAAATGTTCGATAATTAAAAATATAGTTTACCTATGGATTTAGGGGCCTCGAATTCCTGTTGTGGTTTATCTTAATGTTTAGTACTAAAGTTAATAAATACGATATCGTGGTTTACGTATCCACCAAATTCAGTTGTTTAGTGGACAGAGCGGTAACAACGTAATATTATAGTGTATAATATATAGTATGTAGTATAGTTTAATATTAATTATGATGGAGAACTTCAAAATTATAACGTCTGAACGCGGAAAAGATCTTGCAGTATTAAATAATGATAAATATTCATTTGTAAGACAACGCAAAGATGGTTTAATGAAATGGAAATGTTCCAATAATAGCCGTAGTGCCAGCTAATTAACGAAAATGGATAACACTTTTCATTCGTCTAATAACTGATATCTGTATAAACAAAATCGCTAATCGCCAATGAGGCATAAAAATAAAATATATCTTACGCAGAATCATGTATATTATATAACATTTATAGATGTATATAATTGACAAAAAATATTTTTAACTATACCAATTTATTTCATTTGTTAAAATAATCAATATATTGGTAACACTTCAATTTTATGCATTCGATTACAAACATATATATGCACATGAAGGCTTAAAATATATGTATTTATTATAAAGAAGAATAGTAATCTAATCGTGAAAAATAATCACTAAAACAATTAGGAAGCAAACAACCTCCTCAATTTACACCTATGCAATGCATTCAAGGTAACTGCAGATAATCGTTATTATTAATCTTCTGTTTTTGTTGACAAATATATTTTGATGAGGAATATGATGGAAAAGTAACTCTAAAATTGTATATATTTTCATTGTATTTATTAATCAAGCTACCTACCATATTGTTTCCCAAAATATAATAATATACAGGCAACAATAATATTTTTATGACTAAATGTTATACTGACAAATTTAATGATAATTAAAAATACTTATCAAATTTAAGTAATAATCTAAAATAAATGTATTAAACTAAGCCTTTAAATTAAGATTTGAAAAAAATATAACTTTACAAAGTAGTTAATTTAAATGTAGAAACAGTGGCGTAACTACAGTCCCGTGAAGTTGGCCGCACAATGTGAAAATTTTTGCTCCAAATTTCGTCAAAAATTTGTAAGTATTTGTAAGCACAAATTGGAAATTTGTAAGTTCAGCCGTTTTCAATTATCCACAAAAGCTTAAATCACGGCTAACTTCCGCGAAACTTGGTCCTTTTATCATTACAAAGTTTTCGACCGTGTCAAAATGTACAGTGTCATTTGTAAGTATTTGGGATGGCAATGCCCCGGAGCCTTGGACTTGGCGGGTCCTTCGACCCTCGTACATACAATTTGTATTATAAAAAATGATGTACAAACATTTGAATTTTATTTTAAAATTCACGAGACATGTACTGTTATTACTTATTAGGATAGGAAAAAAGTGCAAAACAGCCTATTATTGGAAAACAGACGATGTTTATTTTTTATATTAATATCACGATGTGTATAATGTATATAGAATCTTGAATCTTGAATTATTATGCGATAAAAATAATAATCATCGTACCACTCGTACACATACTATCCAGTATCCAGTATCCAATAACATAGATTAAATATACTAGTATATTTAATCTATGTCACTCATCACTAATGGTAATCGTGCAACGATTATTATTATTGTCGCGATATGAATATCAACATCGTCTATTTTTCGTTTTATTCATCTACACGCCATTTTACATTTGATTGTCGAATCGTCTGGACAACTTGCATATAACAAGTAAGTTTAACTTTTAAGTTATAATGTTTGTTATACCGTGTGTTTAAAAAGTTTGGAAACACTTAAATTATTATTTAAAAATTGTAATGTAATGTAATAGTAGGTAGGTACCTACTATACAGAAATAAAGTAGCAATTTTTTTTTTTAACTTTGGTATTATAAATATACGGAGGCCTATAATGCCTACCTAACCAATACTGCCCCGGGAACCCAAATTTATGGTTACGCCACTGTGTAGAAATGTTGAAATATATTATAATAAAAATAGTTATAGACATTATAGTCAATAATATAACGTATTACTAAAGATATGTACATTTATCAATCTAAACACTTTCGATGACATCATCTTTTAACATTAAAATAAAACCTTGACTTATAAAATAACGAATACATATTATACATGTTATGTGTTTATAAAAAATGATTATAAGCATATTATTATTATACAATTTAATTAAAATTGAACCGAGCGATAGAATTAGTAGAATCAACACGAATAAATATTAAATAACAGATTATGCTATGAATAGAGCTCGGATGTTTAACTTCATTGAAATACGCATTTAAAAATTTAAAAACATGCAAAAAATATATTTCTTTAAATCAAATATATCTATATTTTTCAAGAAATATATACAAAAAAAAAAAATACTATAAATATATAAACTAAAATACATATTACGTAGGTTTAATAATTTAAATGTCAATATTACACTGTATAAAAATGACTGGATATATTTTCAAATTTTAAACTTTTAAGACTTTGGACAATCTGATAGTATGTTTTTGTAAACTGAAAATGACCACTTCACGTCTTCATAATTGGCCGGTGCGTAAAAAACTGCCTTGTAAATTTCATTGATCATTCCACGAACGCCTTGAGTATCATATATGATACACAATCTTCTTTCTAAATTAACACAAACTTACCAACCGCGCCTTGTGTATCACATTTGCTTCTCAACACAACTTGCCACGGTTGCCTTGAGTATCATATATACACTCATTTATTAAATTAAATTATTACTTCATAAAATTATTAAAATTAGTTAATGTCAATACAACAATTGGATAAAATACTACACAATATTTTGAATCTTATGGTGTTTCGTCCTCCTGCCTAACTTAATTACTTTTTATTTTTTATAAATTATAAAAATGAAAAAGTTTTCATAAATAAAAATTATTTCAATAATCATAACAATCATTATATTTATTTTTTTTATTACTGTTCATAATAATCTAAAATTAACAAATAAAATCCAATATTCAAACATAAAAAATTAAAAAATGTAACAAACTTGTTAATATTTATTATTATCATACTGATATTCAAATTTTAATAGTACAAATAATGATAAATACAAATAAAAACATAACATTTTAATAATATATAATCAACTTTTCAAAATTATATTATAATAAAATAATTCATTTTTTTTTATCTATTTTGTGTTCTTTAGAAAAACATTGAATACAATAAAATCGCATGCAACTAGAACATTTAGTTCTAATTTATCTTGTATTACTTTGAGCATATTTACGTCCACCTTGTGTCACCATATGTTTATAACAATTAGCACAGCGCCCTCTTGACTTACATTCTAATAATTTGTGTGTATTTGCAGTTGGAATCTCTTCTTTTTTTTCTAATAAATTTTCAATTAATATTTCTCTAAATGAAGTAATATTTATTTTTTGTTGAGTTATTTCTTCATACAATGATAAAGCATTCAGAACTGAAGTATTTAAAAGTAATTCAAATGCAATTTTCCTATACCATTTTAATGTTCTCCTTAGTGGATTATGATATGAGTTTCGAAGATCACATACATTCACCAATGACTTACCCTTATTATAATCTAATATAAGTTTTGGTTTAGTTATTTCTGATCCAAATTTATTTGTTGTTTTAACCATGACTGCAGAATGTTTGGTAGAAATAGCTAGTACGTCATGCTTGTCTTACCATTTTAATATCGTTATTCCTTTATTGCATTACTTAGCTATTACTTTTCCTCTCTTTAATTGTTTTTTTATAACTTCTGTGGGGTTATTTTTTCTATTTGCCCGTAAAGTACCAACTAGAAGAGTTGATCTTTTTAATAGTTCAGTGGCCAAGTCATAGCTACTATACCAGTTATCTGTATACATTGTTCTACCAATATCCAGGTAATCTTCTGCCATTTCAGTTATGATTCTTGTTGATAATCTCTGGCCAACAACAGCATCTTTACCAGCATAAATCCTGAAGCCAACAGTATAGAAATTATCAATGCATAATTTAAATATCTTAATTCTATATCTGTGTCGTTTATTCTGTATGTACTGTCTAAATGAAAGACGACCCACATAGGGAACAATGGATTCGTCAATGCACATAGATTCTTTTGGTGTACGTGCCATTTTATATTTTGATAGAAGTAAATCAAGTAATCCACTTATTTTAAATAAATGGTCACCAGGAGGACAGTGATCATTGTTACAACAATGAAATGAGCGCAAAATAATTTCAAATCTTTTTCTTGCCATATATTTTGGTATTTTAGATGTATATATTTCACTTTTTTTCCAATATGAAGCAATTGATGGTTGGGGACATAAACCCATCCACATAATAATACCTAAAAAAGTTTTCATTTCATTAGAAGTCACATCTACCCATTTATGTTGACGTGATTTTGGACTAATTTCAGATGATAATAAAGACTTAGTATATCTGTTAGTTTCTTCAAGCAATAAATGTAACACATCATAATCCAAAAATAATGAATAAAAATCGTAAGGGGTACCTTCAGCTAATGTATCAATAATATCATGATTGATGCCCACTAGCTCATTATTTGGATTGAATAATATGTTAGATTGAAATGCATCATCATCATTCCAAGAGGGTAATGATGCATCTTGATGACATCTGTTATGTTGTGAAGGAACAGTATCAGGCGTAGGGGGAATCACAAAATCAAAATCATTTTCATTGAATAAGCCATCATTCGAATCACTCTGTAAAAAACAGTGCAAAATAAAATACTATAATGTACATATAATCAGGCCCTGATTTAATAAAATTAGGGCCAAGTGCCCATTTTTTTGGGAGGTCCCCTACCCCCTACCCCCACCACAAATCAAAAAAATGTTCCAGAAAAGTACAGTAAATAGATGGTATCTTATAAAGTTACATGTATTAATAAAATATAATAAAACAAAT